>NC_026004.2:31396836-31659336 GCF_000442705.2 Elaeis guineensis | reverse complement strand
AAGTTATATGATGCCTTGTAGAAGTATAATAAGATATCTAATTATTTTAAGATTTTTAAAAGATTTTCTTGATTAGTAAATTTTGAGAGAATCTAAAGAAAAAATTATAAGTTTTCTCTACCTTTAGTGTGTTTGATCATGAACATGCTTATCTATATTATTTCAAAATTAATCTGTTGCTATATTTTAATTAAACAATATATGCATGCTATATGAAAATGATTTGTAAAATATTGGATCATTTATGATATGATTTACTATTCATGAATAATATTTTATTGATAAATATATTGATATTGCATGATTTTGTTACTCTAGTCTCATTATGATCACATAGACTTAGGATCTAATCTCCGTCCGAACCTCCAGTGGAGCAATAGTAGTGCATGATGACTAACGATGTATTGTATTTAGAAGTTAGTTTCCTTTCAAATCTAGCCAATCGGACTTGATTGCTGGCATATACTGATGGAAGCATATTTTTCCGTATGATATCAGAGCTACTTTTTTTCTGAGCCTCCAATGGGGTGATTACTGTTGCATGACCGATGGATAGCATTGTTGTAGTCAAGATCAAATCTCTTTTAGTACTTACTATAGATAGATAGTAGCCATAGTCGTGGGGATTAGGAGAGTGAGAGTAAACGGTCCATGCTCGGTTGTTTTGGAAATTTTAGTCAAATACATATTTCGAAATCTATGTTGATAGATATGATATGTTTCATCAACATATTTGTAAATTCCAAAAAATAATGCCAATTGAAAATCTATATTTTATTTATAAAATATGTGATCGAATTAGAGGTTTTGGCAATTTGCTGAGCTTGTAAACCTCATTCTCTCTCTTTTATTTTTTTCAGATGCAGTAGAATAATTAGGGCCAGGAAGTAAGCTGTGAGGAGCTTAGGATTTAGAAGATATTAGATTAGCTTTCTTCAAATAAATTACTATGATATTTATATGAGTTTTTTCATGATTCCTTGTGGTTGTAGACTCCTTTTAATAATTATGCTAAGTTGATTATTACTTGTCTACCTATTTGAGTTTGGAATGATGTGGACATATGAAAAAAAAAGGGCCTTGTATATTGTTGACCAAGATAGCAACCTGAGAGGAGAGAGGGTTGAATTGGACTTTTTAAAACTCAAAGCTTTGTAAATACCAATTACAAGTGACCTTGTACAACAAAAAGTAAAGACAAATAAACACACAATCATAAATATAAAAAGTTTATTGATTTAATATCAAATTTAGTACCTATATCCACTCTCCAAGATCTCTTGCTTGAAATTTCAACTATAATCCACTAGATTACAGTCTCATTTTTTTCTTAGGTTCATAATCAAACCTAGTTGGCTTTACTTAAGCTCACCAACCAAACCTTTCAAACTAAGTTTCTAAGACTTCATCAAATATACACATCCAATTTTGAGCTTGGACATGCCCTATCCCCCAAACTGCCATTCCAAGAGAATAGAATTAAATGCTCAAATAAAGAGCTCAGTGTAGACCAATGGAAGCTGCTACTAAAGGTTGCTTAAATGCTTGAGGATTGAAATGATGCTTAAATGATCTGTCAGTTGCTAGCTTAAGCTTATTCAATGTTTGCTTTCCTCTCTTTCTTTATTAAATTGAATTTTAAAGGATTGGATTTGAATACTCTCTTAAGTGCACTTTCTTTTTGGCTTTTCTTTCTACTTGATAGGTTCCCCACTATAATTTCTTGCTCAGATATGTTCAAAAAATGGATGGAAGAGCTAATTTGATAGTTGGAGAGCTCAAACTAGCCATTAATATCTTTTTCTATTTGTCAGTCCTAAAATTGATTTTGATGATGTTAAAAGAGTTTGAATACAAATTACGATTACTAATAATGGTTGTGAGAGTGATTGTAGAATTTCTTATAATGCTCAATGGTTGATTTCATTCAAGAAGAAATCCTATCAAAATTTAATTAATTTCATGTTTCCAAATTCAAAGTTTCTTATTTAATTTGGAAGCAAAGAAATTGATTTCAACATAAAAAAAAAAATGAAAAAAGAAAAGTCTAGCCTAGAAAGACTTCTCAATTAGTTTATCTACTCAAAAATTAATCTTAAGAAGGCAAGTCTAGTCTAGAATATCTTTGAACAAAGAAAACTACTCAAAAAAAGAGAAAATTATTTTTGACACATCTGGCATGCCCTTAAGTCGAGCAAGAAAAAAGCTTAGCCGACTCAATCTCTATTTAGAGGAAAAGATAGTTAATCAAGTTTTCATCTGAGCTAACCAAGATAGGGTTATAGCCGACTCAGTCTCAGACTCAAGTTGAAGGTAGAAGAATAAAAAAATTAGACATCTTCATAAGCCAACCATCAAAATAAGTTAGCCGATCAAAATAGAAACTTAGCTAACTCACATATATGAGATAGTCGACTTAGTCTCAAAGATCGAAGAAGATAAAAAGTAGTGAAAGTTTACAAGTTCTATGAGCCCATCCAAAAAATTAGTTAGCCAATCAAATCGTGAAGTTAGTCGGCTAGAAAGATATTTGAATTGAACCGATCTCCGACAGACAAAATAGACAGAAAGTACAAAAATTTACATCAATTTGTAAGCCATCTTAGAGTTCACTTAGCCAACTCAATACTTCAAGTTAGTCGATTAAGAACTTGAGTGAGCCGACTCATAGATTTTTGCAAAAATAATGGCTTATTTTTTAGAATACTTCTAATAGCTATATTTTATTTGTATTAGCTATTTTGGAGTTTCCAAAAGCTGGAGCATTAATTGTAAACATTTTTTAGCCCATAAAAGTGAAGAATTCAAATTGAGAATAAAAGGATTTGAAGATATTGAATTTAGAGAAGAAAATAGTCAAACTATTGAGTGGAACAAAAGAGAGAGAGAGAGAGGAAGGATATTCAAAGAGTTTTTAGTTCACATCTTCATATATTTATTTAACTAAAAAGAGAGAAAATATGCATTTAATTAAGCCAACAACCATCAAACAAAAGCACTCAATTCTTAAGTCTTCATCAGTCCTCTCTTGAGAATTCAATGAAGAAGTCAAAGCAATTCAAAAGCTCAATCACTTCGACTTCTTCAAAAATTTAAAGATTTTATTTTTTATATTTTAAATTCTTGTATACTTTATTTAACTATTGTGACAAATTTTTTGGATAAGAAACTTGGATTTTGAGGGTTGGTTCCAGTCAAAAATTAAATATTGTAAGGTTATGGTTAATAAGCTAGTGAAAACCAACTAGATTGATTATGAGTCTGAGAAAGCAATCAGTTGTAAAATTATGAACTTATGAAAATAATCAAACTATAATCTTATAACATTATAGCTAAATTTTTCAAATGGATTGATTTGAGGAGTGAGCCTAGGTACTGAGTTGAGCACTGAATCATCATAAATCTTTTGTATTTATGATTGTGTGGTTGTCTTTATATTTATTCTTTTGCTACTCATTTATTTACTATTAAGCACTGTACAAACACTTTCAAATTTATTTTTGGACATAAGTACTTCTAATAATTTTTAAGAAACCTAATTCACTCCTCTCTTTTGGATTTCCATCTTTGGTAAATAAGTAATATCAAAATAGGTACTCAACCTATTATTTAACTATCATAAAGACCAATGACAACCTCAATTGGTACCTCCTTAGTTGAAGGCCAATCAATCAGTAGATCTTCATTTTTAATGACACAAATTACACATATTAAAAGATATGAATAAAAATCTTCATTCAAGTATAAGATTATGACATGTGGAATGTCATAGTTAATGGCCCTTACACACCCATATGATTGATGGTGTGATTTCTCATAAGTCAAAAAAGGATTAGGATGATGTACATAAAAGATTAGTATAACTAAATGCTAAAGCAATGAGTGTTCTTTATTGTGCATTAGATGTAAAAAAAATTTAATCAAATTTCTACCTGCATATCTACTAAAAAAATCTAGGATAGATTAGAAATTATTCATAAGGGTACAAATTAGGTTAAAGAATTAAAAATTATCATACTTGTACATAAATATGGAAAATTTAAACTAGAATCGAGTAAAAGTATTAGTAATATATTCACTAGATTTATTGATATAATAAATAATTTAAAAAATTTTGACAATGACTACACTAACAGTGAGCTTATTCTAAAATCCTGTGATCATTACCAATGATTTGAAAAGCCAAGGTAATTATGATCCAAGAACCTAAAGATCTCAATAAGTTATCTTTAGAAGAGCTTATTGGCTCACTCATAACTTATGAATTGAGCATGGATTAAAATATGAAAGAATTAGTAAAAACAAAAAGAATAATTACTTTGAAAATGAGAAAAGTGATATGTCAGAAGAATTCAATAATGATGATGAAATGGCCATGACTGAAAGATTTAAAATGTTCATGAGATGAAAAAGATATAGCCCAAGAAAAGAATTAGTAAAGGAGAAGGAGGCAAAAAAAAAAGAAAAGGAGAAATCGATGATATGCTATAACTGCAAAAAATCTAGATATTTTAGAGCTGACCGTCCTCTACTCAAAATATTCTTCAAAAAATTCAAAAAAAAAAGCAAAGATGGATACTTGGAGCAATGATGAAGATTCAAGCTTCAAAAAAGAAGAATAATCAAAGAAAGAAAAAGATAAATTTTTGCCTCATGGTTTCACTTATGATGAGCTGCATGATGCTTTTTATGAATTGCATGATGATTTTAAAAAAAAAATTCTTAAAATAAAGAACTTAAAAAGTTAAATAGTTCCTTAATTGAAGAAAAATGAAACTTACAAAAAGAAAAGAAAACTCTTTTGAAAGAACAAAATGAATTAATTGAAAAGAAAAAAAAAATCTACAAAAAGAAGTTGATTTAAAACCTATTATTGATAAATTTACTTTTAACTCTAAAAATCTGTAAATGCATTTAAAAAATAGAAAATTATTTTTGATAAAGCTGATCTAGGATTTAATATTTCAAATAAGCAAAAATTTCTAAAAAAAATATTTATAAAACCTACATTCAAAAAGTATGCTATTACTTGTTTCAAATATAATAAAATTAGTCATAAATTTGTTGATTATAATATGTCTAAATTTGAAAATGTTAAAATAATATAAATTTGGATTTCAAAAGAAACCATTATGACTAACCTTAAAGAACGAAAGAAAGTTTGGGTATCTAAAAAGACTTGATTTATATTTTGCAGATGTGGTTGGTATCCCTTGCAACAAAAAGAAAGTGATATTTGGATAGTGGATGCTTAAGACATATGACTGAGGATAAATCTCAATTTATCTCTCTTAAAGCTAAAGATGAAGGAGTTATTATATTTGGAGACAATGGTAAAGATAGAATTACTGATCTCGATAATATAAAGATCACTCCTATCACTTATGTTGAGAATATTTTGCTTGTTGATGCTTTAATGTATAATTTACTTAGCATAACTTAACCGTGTGATAAAGGGTTTGATGTTTCATTTAAATTATCGTATTGCATTATAACTAGTTTCACTGATAATGATATTAAATTCATAGAAAAAGAATGAAAATATTTACTTGATGGATCTTGATGATCTTTGCCAGGACAATATGCAATGTCTAATTGATATGAATATCTAAGTCAATAAAGCTAGTTGGATTTGACATAGTAGACTAGGTCATGGAAGCATGGATTCTATTTCTAGATTAATTAGAAATGATTTGGTTAGAGGATTATCAAAAATTAATTTTGAAAAAAATGAGATTTCCAATGCATGTCAATTAGATAAACATATTCGAACATAAAAATATTATTTCAACTATTAGGCTATTAGAACTATTGCACATAGATTTGTTTGGATCTATCAAGCTACTAGTCCTGATGATAAATGATTTGAATTTATTATCATTGATGACTTTTTTGATACAATTGGATTTTATTTTTTACATAAAAAAATGAAGCTTTTGAAGCATTTGTTAGATTGTTTAAGAAAATCATAAATGAAAATGATTATAATGTTTTAAAAATTAGAAGTGATCATGGTATGAAATTTGAAAATCAAGCTTCTGATAAATTTTATTTAGAAAATAGTATTGATCATAACTTTTTTGTATCTAGGATACCTCAATAAAATAGGATGGTAGAAAGAAAAAATGAGACTTTACAAGAGATGACATAGACCAAACTTTGTGAAAGCAACTTACTCAAGTATTTTTGGACAAAAGCTACAAATACTACATGCTATATACTTATTGAGCATTGATTAGACCTATGTTAAAGAAAATCCTCTATGAACTTTACAAACGAAAGAAAACAAATATTTCATATTTCAAAATTTTTGGTTGTGGACGTTATATCTTGATTAATGCTAAGGACAAACTAGATAAGTTTGATGCAAAGTCAGATGAAGATATTTTTCTTGATTATTCATTATTTAGCAAAGCTATGGAGTATTTAATAAAAGAACTCTAGTTGTAGAAGAGTCTATTCATATTATACTTGATGAGATTAATATTTTTTAATCAAGAAAAGTAGATATAGATGATGATACAAACACTCTTAAAAAGGAGACAAAAAAAAATCACTAGACGATACTTCTCAAGATCAAGAAGAAAAGGAGCAAGAACAAGAAGAAGAAAATGAAGAAATGCATGAAATACCATCTACCATGCATCAAGATATACATGATTTACCAAAAGGAATAAAGGTATGCTCATAGTTATCTTAAAGAACTTATTATAGATAATCCATCTCAACCTATTAGGACTATATTATTCATTAAAAAAGTATTAAATTATTTTATATTTATTTCTCATATTAAATCTAAAATAATTTTTGAAGCAAAAAAGATGCTAATTGGATTATTGCTAGGCAAGAAGAATTAAACCAATTTGAAAGAAATAATATTTAAAATTTAGTTGAAAGACCTAAGAATTATCTTGTTATTGAGTTTTTGAAATAAACTTGATGAGCCAAGTAATATAATTAGAAATAAAGCTAAATTGATTGCATAAGATTACAATCAAGAAGAAAAAATTGATTTTGATGGAACCTTTGAACCAGTTGCTAGAATTAAAGCTATTAGATTACTCTTAGCTTTTATATATTTTATGGATTTCAAGTATTTTCAAATATATGTTAAAAGTATATTTTTAAATAGATACATTACAGAGGAAGTTTATGTAGAACAACCTCCAAATTTTGAAAGCCATAAAATTTTAGATCATGTTTTCAAATTAAACAAAGCTTTATATAGTCTGAAACAAGCTCTGCATGCATAGTATGATTGTTTGAGTAAATTTTTGCTTAATAATAATTTTAAAAGAGGATATGTTGATACTACTCTTTTTATCAAAAAAATTAAATGATCTTTTAATTGTTCAAATTTATATTAATGACATAATATTCAGTGCTACTAATGAGTTTTTGTGTGAAGAATTTACAAAATTGATGTGGAAAGAGTTCGAGATGAGTATGATGGGAGAACTAATCTTCTTTCTTGAATTTTAAATTAAGCAATCAAATAAAAAAATCTTCAGAAACTAAAGTAAACATGCAATGAAATTTTTTTAAAAAAATTGGTATGGAGAATGTCAAGGATATTGGCACCCCCATAAGCTCAAATTTGTAAGCTAGATTAAGATGTAAAAGGTAAAGTAGCAGATCCTAAGCTTTATAAAGTTACGATTGGATTACTAGTTCACTTAATAGTAAGTAGACCTGATATTATGTTTAGTCTATGCATGTGTGCTTATTATCAATCAAACCCTAAAGAATCATATATAATTATTGTTAAAAAAAATTTTAGATATTTGATTGATACTCAAAATATTAGCTTATGGTATTCCAAACAAACTTCTTTGAATTTAATTGGTTATTCTGATACAAATTTTGCTGAATGTAGATTAGATAGAAAAAATACAAGTAATATTTATCAATTTTTAGCGGTTAATTTGATCTCTTGGTTTGTAAGAAATAAAATTTAGTAGCATTGTTTATGGTGAAAGTTGAATACATTACGGTTAAAAGTTGTTATGCTAAAATTTTATGATCAAATAATAACTAGAAGATTTTGATATTACTTGTAGCAAAATTTTTATTAGATATGATACTACTAGTGCTATTAATTTAATATTTAAGAATTTAATTCAGTATTCTAGATCAAAGCATATAGAAATTAGATATTATTTCGTTAGAAATCATGTGCAAAATAATGATATTATGCTTAAATTTATATCTACTATTAATTAAATTACTGATAGTTTTACTAAGCCTTTAAGTGAAGAAAGATTTTGCATGATCAAAAAAGAATTTGGCCTTTATGATCGTTATGGTTACTTTGCTTAATTCTATTCAAATTATTTTTATATAGTTCAAATTCATTGAATCTATACATATTTTAATAAATTTTAATGTGCATTTGAATGTCAATTTAAATTGATTTTGATAAATATTAAATGAGGTATGATTGATTGCATCATTTTTGGAAAGCCTCATTCTAAAACTTTTTCTATGCTAGTTTGAGCTCGCTAAGCTAGAATCTTAGTTGACCCATCATTAGCTAATTAATCCAAAATCTCAGTCAATCTACTTTAAGCCAACTAACCTGAGAATTTAGTCGATCTAGATATCAAGATCCAGTTTTTAAATGAATGCCCTAGGAGACCCTATTCATTGTTTCTTTTCTATTCACTTTGTTCGTCCCTTTCCCAACACCTTGCCCAACCAAATCTTTTTCTCCATTGTTGTTTCTCATCGATTTTTGATGGATTTTTTATCTTAAAATAGCTCCAAAGAAGCAACTAGCATACTAGATGAAGAGATTGTGTCAACGTCCTCCAATAAGAATGCATATTTCTAGATCTTCCATGGAGGAGAGAAGAACAAGGTTTAAGTCAGATCTCCAAATGGAAATGAATAGTAAAAGAATTATTCCTCCATCCTCTTGGACTGAAGCTCCATCACACCCACCTCCTCAACCATGAGCACTATCTTCACCTCCGCACCACAATTGGTACCACCTCCTCCTTCTTTAGGTCAAGTCATTCCATTATCTTCGAGGTTAGTGACAACTGAAAGGAACATTGACTTTGGATTTTTAGATTAAAAAAAATTGAAATTGGAAGAAAAATCAGGTGTCTAGATTGGAAATACTTATATACTTTGGACCTATCCACATACCCTAACTTAGTTTTGTGAAAATAGTAAAGTGGAAGTAAGCACGATTGAGTCTGAAGTTAGAGGTGTTAAAATTCTATTGAATGTTGTTTCCCTCGGTCATCTTCTTTAAGCACCCACAAATGGAGCAGATAGACTAGAAGACAAGATTGAAAACTATTTTGGAAAGAGAAGATGTTGTTGCATTTGAAGACATCCTTGCGATCCAATTGTCTGTTGAAATAAGATTATTACATCATATGACAATTAGAATTTTTACTTTGAGAGTTGGGTGATTTCCACTAAGAGGGATGTCACTATCATGCATCACATTGTTAGAGAAGTCCATTTTAACCTTCCAGCTCCTATGATCAAGGTGATACAGGATGCAGCTTTCCATGCCAAGCTAGCTTTATCTTATGGGATGTTTCTAACTCTCATATTCAAGGAGTTTGGAGTCATCCTAGAAGGAGAACCCTTTAAGAAGTTGCAACACTTTGATATCTACAATGACTGTTCATTGAGAAGAATGGGATACACCAAAATGGATAGTCATTGGACTCATAGAGGGGTAGAAAGAGATAAAGCAGACAATGATAGAGAAAGAGCTTCCACTATGATTGAGCCAGAGGAGTCGAAAGAGTAGGGATCTTCTTCATCTATAGCTCAGTCTACACAGCCAAAAGACCTTGCACCTTAGAGGGTCATATTGGATGATGATCAAATATTGGAGAAGTTGGTATAGCATGTGCATGACAGGCTTCTAGGATCTATGGGGATTCTTATTAGATGGACTAGATGAGTGAAATAGTGCTAAATCTACTCCAAGACCTTTAAGAGTCAAGATACCTACCACCACACCCTCTGACCTGGCATCCTCTTTTGGTTGACCCTTCCTTAGGATACATCACATTATGCATATTTATGTGTTTACTTTTGTGCTTGTCATTTCGTGCGAATGCCTTATCCTCACGTGTTTCGTTTTGTTAAGGATGGGCACTTTCATATTTGTAAAAACTTTGATTATCTATGGCATGTTATGTTTTATCAAATGAATAAGTACTTTCTTGTGTTATTAAATGAATGATTGAATATTATTAAAATAGATGTGCTTGATTAACCTATACTTGATTGAAATATGGTGATAAGTAAATGTAGTTAACTGTAACACAAGGGGGAAGAAAATTTTACTAACCTTTTTGATTATGACAAAAAGGCTGAGAAATTAAGAGAGTATTGGAACATATTTCAAAAGAGAGAAATCAAGAGAAAGTTCAATAATTTTTCAAAAATTACCTTTTTACCAAAGAAAGGGAGAGTTTGTTCAACTTGCTCAAATTTATTAAGTTCAAAGTTATTTCAAGAATATTGCTTATCTACATAAGAAAGGGGGAGTTTTGGTTAAAAATTGATAAATACTTGATCTTTATTATTAAAATATTCTGTATCAAAACTTACAAAAATCTATTAATACTTGAAAGGTAGTACTCAAAGGATTTTATCATCATCAAAAAAGAAAAGATTATTAACTCTAGAATTGATGTTGATGATATCAAAAGAATTTGAGTACAAATTATGATTATTAATGATGCTTGTGAGAGTGATTGTAGGATTTCTTATAATGCTCAATAATTAATTTTATTTAAGAAGAAGTCCTCTCAAAATTTAAGTAATTTTATATTTTTAAATTCAAAGTTTTAAATTTTGAAAGTAAAGAAACTGAGTTCAACATGAAAAAAATTTGAAAAAGAAAAGTCTGCCTACAAAGACTTCTTAACAAATTCATCTGCTCAAAAGTTAATTTTAAAAAGGCAAGTCTAGCTTAGAATATCTTTGAACAAAGAAAGCTACTCAAAAATAGAAAAAAATATTTTTGGCATGCTTAACATGTCCTTGAATTGTCCAAGAAAGAAGCTTAGCCAATTCAATCTCAGATTAAGAAAAAAGATAGAAAGATGTAAAATCCAAATCTTTTCCATTAATTGATCAAGTTTTTATTTGAGCCAACCAAGATAAGATCATAGCCGACTCACATAATTGGATAGCCAACTCACATAATCAAATTCAGATATCATTCTAAGCCAACCATGTAAACAAGTTAGCTGACCAAAATAGAAACTTAACCAACTCATATGTATGGAATAGTCAACTAAATCTCAAAGGCAGAAAAAGATAAAAATTAATAAAAGTTTACAAGTTCTTTGAGCCAACTAAGAAAATTAGTTGCCAACCAAGCATAAAATTAGCTGATTAAGAAGATATCTGAGCCAACCCAATTTTAGACAAATAGAAAAGATAGATATATATTTCAAAGTCATTCAGAGTTTTACTTAGTGACTCAGTACTTCAAGTTAGCCGACTAAGAACTTGGGTGAGCTAACTTACGGATTTTTGATAGAATAATATTTAGTTTTTAAAAATGCTTCTAATGGCTATATTTTATTTGTAATGACTATTTTTGAGCTTTCAATGGTTAGAGCATTAATTACAAATATTTTTAGGCCATAAGAGTGAAGAATTCAAATTAGAAACAAAAATATTCAAAGCTATTGAATTTATGGAAGAAAATATTCAAGCAATTGAGTAGAACAAAAAAGAGAGAGAGGAAGGATATTTAAAGAGCTTTTATTCCTAATCTTCTCATATTTACTCAACTAAAAAGAGAAGAACTGTATACTTAATTAAGCCAACAACTGCCAAGCAAAAGCATTCAAGTCTCCATCAATCTTCTCTTGAGCATTCAAGGAAGAAGTCAAAACAATTCAAGAGCTCAACCACTTCAACTTCTTCAAGAGTTTAAAGATTTCATTCTTTATGCTTTAAATTCTTATATATCTTTGTTTAACTATTATGACAAGCTTCTTGGAGAAGAAACTTAGATTTTTGAGGATTAGTCAAATCCAAAAATTAGATATTGTAAGGTTGTGGTTGGTGAGCTAGTGAAAATAAATTGAGTCGATTGTGCGTCCGAAAAAATAATTAGTTATAAAATTTTGGTTGGTAAGCTCAAAAAAATGAACTAGATTGGATTGTGAATCTATAAAAATAATTGAATTATAATCTATAAGATTATGGTTAGAATTTTCAAGTGGATTGATTTGGGAGTGAATTTCTATACTGAGTTATGTATCGAACCACTACAAATCTCTTGTATTTATGATTGTGTGGTTGTCTTTATATTTATTCTTCTACTACACATTTATTTACTATTAAGCATTGTACAAATACTTCCAAATTTATTTTTTGGCACAAGCATTTTAAATAATCTTTAAAAAATCTAATTCACCCGATCCTCCTCTTGGGTTGCTAGCTCTGGAAAATACTATTGCTGAAGAGGTTTTGAAAAATTAGCTGTTGGGCTGTCAGGCATAGAGAGGTTGACTAATCTGTTAAAAAATATGTTCCAAAGTCAATCATCAGTCTGTTAACGATTATGCTAATTGATGTAATTATATATAAATTAATTAATAAAATATTTATTTGATAATTTTTTATCATAAATTTGTACATCTTCTATATCGAACTTCTGTGTTATGATGAAAGTCTTTAGGACTATTTTAAATCGATAAAAAAAGATTTATCATTTAGTCTTTAAATGAGTTCGTGACCAAATGATATGCTATTAATAGGATGATAGACACATCAAGTGTAGGTCATTGTGTACCATATAGGTTGGTTGTCCTCTTAACTAAGGAGTGTGAGGATACTGGTATAGCACGTAGGTGAAATATAAGAGTATATTTCACTAGACATGACCAACTCCGGAGCACTCTGCTGTCAAGAGTCACTCCGAAGGAATATGGATATAAGTATCCCTCCGATCTGAGATCACCACGGTGACTTGCAAGCAACTCACTGTGCTTTGGTATCAGACTATCTGAATTTTTAATTTAGGATCGAAGGTTTCTAGGCACAGTCAAGTACTTGTGAAGTCGGTGCATAAGTCAAGATGGAATTGACCACTCTAAAAGATTGGAGAGAATACTTTGTGTTTCAATTTAGTAAGATCTTGATGAGGGCAATTCTTGTGAGGAGTCATAGGATTTATTAGGTTGAGACACATAATGGATGTACTATTAAGAATTGACAGTTTAAACTCTAAGTCATCCGAGAATCAAGGGTCAAAGGGATGAATTATATTGTAACTATATCCAGTAGATTCTTGAGTGTTGCTTTGCATACATTCGGCCTATCCGGACGTCAGATACTATTGCTAGATGGTTGCTCCAATTGGTATAAAAATCTATTCCTATGCTACCAGCTTAGGTTCGAACCTATGAGGTCACACACATTAGAAGTTTCTCTCTGATTAGATGGCAAATCTGAAGAGTTTCACTGACTGAGACTCTCGTGAAGTATCCCACTGGATGGGGACTCTACTGAAGAGTCTAACTTGATGGAGACTCTGGTGAAGAGTTTCACTAGACTGAGATTCTATCATTAATGAAGGATTAATTAATGATTAGATCATTAATTAAATCAATTTGATTGAGCATTAAAATTTGAATCAAATCTGATTGAATTGGATTCAACCACATTAGGTCTGATTAGGTTATGAGATGACCTAATCAATAAGGGAGAAATGATCCTGATTTGATCGGATCTATGGCTCAATTAATTTATTGATTTGATTAGATTTAATTAAGATTATTGGAGCCTAATTAGATTAGGTTCATCATATTTTATTTGGATCTAATTGGATTGGGTTTGAAAGAAATCCAATTGGTTAAACACTAGAGTTCCAAATAAATGGACTCTCTCCCTTGCACCACCTAGAAAGATACCCTTTTCTCATCGCACAAAATCAGTTTGTATATGAGAAAACCTAAAGCTAAACCTCTTTTTGTCATCCTCTTTGGAGTGGATAAGATTTGTTTTAAATTAAATTCAAAAGGATTGAATTTAAATTCGAAAACCTATCCCTATCATCCCACTCGTTGGTGCCTTGTGAAGGAGCCTGTTTTGTGCAACAAAAATGAGCAGCTCCCATATGTTTTTTATATCCAAAATCTTTTGGTAGATCCCTATTTATATCAAATAAAAGTGAGAAAAAATTAGAGTTAAATTAAAATTCAAAATGATTTGAATTGCAACAAACTCTAGCCCTTATCCTATCTAGCCTGATTTGTGCGACAACCATAAAAAGCTCACATTTTTGTGTGCCCAAAAATTTTAGGTTTTCACCATAAGATACCAGAGGGAAAGAGGGACCAAATACCTTTCTTGGGGAGTGAGGTTCGGGTGGGCTTCTATCTTCCTTGGCATGAATAAAAGAGGAGACTGATCTCCTCTCGGGTGAGAGACCTAAAACTATTATAGGGTTTCTGGGTGAGAAAAAAATCAAAAAGAAGAGAGTCTTCATCTATCTTTCCTCCACCATCCAATATTTTTCTCTTGTCCATCTTCAATATCAAAAAGATTTGAGATGATTGAAGAAGGAGATCAAATCAGATCTGCCATTAGAAGCTGACAGCGCGAGCTAGCACTCCTACGGAGGGCTAATCAGTCTAAGGGCTTCGTGTGAACTATCCATAGAGATCGGAGGCTTGTGTAGTTGTGAGTGATCAGAGAGAACTTTTAGATTTATATTCTCAATTGTGAAGTTCGACTACCCACACTCAGGTATTAGGTTCGAAACCCTGATAGTAGTAGATTAGATCTATTACTAAATACTGATTTTTGGTTCACATACTTATTATTTTAGATTCAGATTTTTATGCATATAAATTTATGTCATAGATCTATTTGTAGAAATTTTAAGATTACATCTTATGTATGTATTTATAAATTAAATAGTTTAATCTAATATTTTTTACTGTAAAATTTTGAAAATGCATGCATGAAACCCCTGTGCATCCCAATAGTGGTATCAGTGCCACGGTTCGATATGACATGATATTATATGTATTTAGATCTATAATTTAATTTAAATTAAATTTGATATATGATATTTAGATCTAAAATTAGTTATAAATCTGATCACACAAACTGATATAAGATTGTCCTGCTGTAAGGTTTATCCCTTACAGTATAAAAGTTGTCCTAATTTATGCTGATCCTTATAAAATTTGATTTTAAATTAAAGTATATAATTTTTGTTTATGATGATTATTATCTGATTTTGATATGATCAAAATATAATAATCAAATCTGAAATAATTTATATTAAATCTAAATTATTTAGATTAGATGATCTAAGTAGGAAGTAATCGGATCGGGTTTGTCACTAGACCGTCCGATCATAGGAGGTAATAGAGATTAGATCTCCTTTTTTTTCATTCAATTGGGTCCTCTTATGATGTATATGGGTACCATTGTGATTATATCCCATGAAGATGAATGTAAAAAGAGAACTTTATTTTTCTCAAAATCCTAAGATTATGTATATGATACATTGTATGAAAAGTAGTTGTATCTGATCTTTATAAATAAAATTTAGAATCATGAATATATATAGAATAATTTTAAAATAATTTATAATTAATTTTATTACTATATATATATAATTATTTTGATCTAAAATTAATATAATTATTGTAGTTCGCCTGTTGAGTCGACTCAGTATTATTTGGGTCGACTCAGGGCATTGGTTAGTCAGCTCAATTTCTGTTGAGCTGACTCAATATAACGGACTAAAAATTATGATTAATAATTTATTATCAATAAATCAACTAAATCTTAAAACTCAGTTGACCCATTGTGATGAGTCAGCTCAATCCAAGGGTGAGCTGATTTAAATTTTAGATCTAAATAATTATGCATGAAAATTAATTATTAAAATATTTTATAAAATTTAAAATTATTTTTAAATATTAAACCCATAACCACAACTCCAAACCTAATTGAGAATTAAGTTGAACAAATTAGATCTAAAATTATAAATTAAAGATCTAATATCATTTGCATAAAACATAGGGGATGGGTTTATGGGTTAGCTTGATCAGGTCCTCCTAATTAGCTTAGACCTAGGGTTAGAATCAAAGATCAAATGGACTAAGAAGAGAAATTAGATTAAATCAAAATTTTTTTAGAGCCAATATAATAGTTGTGATTGATCGAATCTATGTCTTTGATTAGACCCAGATGGACTTTGATCTTGAGCTCAGTGGTTGAACCCAAATCCATAAGTAGATTCAATTAAAACTGATTAACCAGTTAGTCTCTAAGGTAAGTTTGGTAGTCTTGACCGATAGTTTTTAATTGGGAGCTACTTGCATAGATTGAGTCTATGATGAGTTAATGGCATATCTCTCTGATCGATCTCACTTATCTAGCCATACGGTGAATCAAGTTTTGATCAGATCGCTTAATAATTAGGGTTGACCCATGCTTACTAGAAAATCAATTTAACTAATTTAGGTGCTCCTAGTTTGACTTGTCTTTATCCTCAACATGACTTGGTGAAGTCAGTGGGAGAATTGATGACTTGTCAATTGGACCAGCTTATTTTTAGTCCACCCTGATCTGACTTGGTGAAGTCAGTGGAAAGATTGAGATTAGCTAGTCTATGTATTTAATTCTATTAAATTATGTTAACTAAATTTTTTAAATTATTAAGTCCATAAAATGAGCTAGTTATGATGATAACTAGATAATAGCCTCCTATTAAGATGAATGGTAATGGGTCCATCATTTCTGATTGACATTGCAGGCACCATCCATCTGATGTTTTCTGAATGATGAAATTATTATTCATCATATGATGACTTTATTGTACTATCTGATGAATGGTTGGATTGGCCGAGTCATACTCGGGCCCAATTATTCATTAGTTAGAATCACTGAGCAGGTTCATGTTAATGGTTGGACCTAACTAAAACTTTCAGTAGAAGCTCATCGCCTACTGAAATAAAATCTGAGGTAAAAATTAATTACTAAAAATTATTTAAAAAATAATTAGTTAAAAATCTACCCATAGATGCATATGAATTGGTCGAGCCATACTCTGGTCTATATGCAGCCTGTGCGGATTCTAGTACCCGCTAAGGAATTAAGGTAATTCCTTGAATTGAAGGTAGAGGCTACCAATTTGTATAAAATAGTAGGAGAACCTTCAGACTAAAGTCCATGTCTTTAGGCTTGATTAATTCATATACTAATTAGATTTGTGTTTTTCTTTCTTTTCAGAAATGACTAGTAATTTGTCGCTCCACTCACTATTTGATAGTGATGAGCTTATTGGATCCAACTTCAATAGCCAGTATCAGAAGTTGAACATTGATCTTGAGCCCAATCTAGCTACAAAGTTTAGGAATGAACCGAGTCAAGCAGACTATGACCCAAATAGGCTAAAGAGAAACGAGCAATTAATTGCTGGTCAAGTGCTTATATGATAACACCTTGTAATTTTTTTATATGTGACACTACTATCTGGGTATTAGATATCAAAAATCCAATTCACATATGTAATTCATTGTAAGGACTTCAAGTTAGTAAAAAATTTAAGAACAGTGAGAGATTCCTGAATGTGGGAGATAGAAGCCAAGTTTCAATCCTAGCTTTAGGAGTCGTCAAGCTTATTTTCAAGTCTAATAGTATCATTTTAAGTGATTGTCATTATTGTCCATCTTTCTTGATAAAAATAATCTTTGTTGGCCTTTTGGCCAAAGATGGTTATAGTTTATCAATAAAAAATGATTATTATGATATCATTATGAATGATGTTACAATAATGTGAGGATAATTAAAAAATGGCATCTATATTTTGTCACGACCTGTGAATATAATGTACACTCCAAATAAATATCTAAAGTTAGATAATGTTACAAATACCTACCTTTAGTATTGTAGGCTCGATCATATTAACAAGAGTAGGATAAATAAGTTAGCACAAGAAGATATCCTCAATATCAATGATTGTGAATCATTGCTGATCTATGAGTCTTATTTTCTTGGAAAGATGACTAAGTTACCTTTTACTAAAAAAGATGAATAAGCTAGTGAAGTTCTAGATCTAATACATAGTGATGTTTGTGGACCTATGAATATTAGTGTCAGAGGAGGGTATAGCTATTTCATTATATTCACAGATGACCTATCTAGGTATGGGTATGTCTACTTGATGAAATACAAGTTCGAATCATTTGAAATATTCAAACGATTTCATAATGAAGTAGAGAAACAAACTAAAAAAAATATTAAGGCTCTTCAGTCTGATCGAGGGTGTGAATACCTTTCCAGTGGATTTCTGATATATCTTAGAGAGAATGAGATTCTCTCACAATGGAATCCTCTAGGGACACCATAGCATAGTGGTATCTTAGAAAGGAGGAATCAAACCTTGTTAAATATGGTTCGATCCATGATGGGGTTTGCAAGTCTGCCGATCTCTTTTTGGAGATATGCACTTGAGACAGCCTGTTTTGTGCTCAATAATATTTTGAGCAAATCAGTTAGTAAGACACTGTTGGTGCAAAAATCTGCTTGCGCCGGAGAAGCTGGAGTCGGGGAAGCCGCGGTCGCCGCCGGGACCTGCAAAGGGAGTCTAAACCGGAGGTGGGGTTGCTCCGGCAAGACCCTCCGACGCTCAAGTCAGTTCTCTGCCTCCACAAGAATGGAGTGCTCGAACGAAGAATTTAGCAGAGTTTTGAGATAAGAAATGAGCTTAGAGAATAACGTATCTAGATCTCCCCTTTTTTATAGGCGGAGGAGGTAACGGATTGATGGCGACGTCTGTAACCGTCTGGTCGTGGGCCGCCCATAGTCAGGGAGAATTTATTACGAGGGGTAGTGGAGCTGAATCGTGGCTATCACCGTAGCTCGCCATGTGGAATCAGTCGCGAGGAGTGGAGCAGCGTCCGTTGTCGTGACTTGCCAGCGGGTGGGAGAATCGCCCGGTATCCGTCGCAGGAGGTGGAGCAGGTTCGTGGCCGTTATTGTGGCCTGCCAGGGGGTAGTGGAGCTGTGCGGAATCCACCACAGGAAGTGGAGCAGAGCGGCGATGGTTACTGCGGCCTGTCAGGGAATGATGGAGCTGCGCGGAATCCGTCACAGGAAGTGGAGTAGGATCGTGGCCGTTATGGTGGCCTGCCAGGGGGTGCAGATACATCGGATGAAGTTCGGCAGCGGTCGGAGTCCGGCCCCCGTAGGAGTCCGGACTAAATTTGTCTGCAGCCGTTGGGACCGAGGACGGAGCTCGACTCCCGTAGGAGTCCGGGCGGAGTCTGCTTGCAGCTGCAGTTGTTGGCGTCGAGGATGAAGCCCGACTCCCATAAGGGTACGGGCGAAGTCTCCCTGCAATTAAAGTTAAAGGCGAAGTCCGGCTCCCGTAGGAGTCCGGACGGGGATTACCAGCAGTAGTTGTTGAGGATGGAGCCTGGCTCCCATAGGAGTCCGGGCGGAGTCTGCTGGCGGCTGCAGTTGTTGGCGTCGAGGATGAAGCCCGGCTCCCATAAGGGTACGGGCGAAGTCTCCCTGCAATTAAAGTTAAAGGCGAAGTCCGGCTCCCGTAGGAGTTCGGACGGGGATTACCAGCAGTCGTTGTTGAGGACGGAGCCCGGCTCCCGTAGGAGTCCGGGCAGAGTCTGCTGGCGGCTGCAGTTGTTGGCGTCGAGGATGAAGCCCGGCTCCCATAAGGGTACGGGCGAAGTCTCCCTGCAATTAAAGTTAAAGGCGAAGTCCGACTCCCGTAGGAGTCCGGACGGGGATTACCAGCAGTCGTTGTTGAGGACGGAGCCCGGCTCCCGTAGGAGTCCGGGCGGAGTCTGCTGGCGGCTGCAGTTGTTGGCGTCGAGGATGAAGCCCGGCTCCCATAAGAGTACGGGCGAAGTCTCCCTGCAATTAAAGTTAAAGGCGAAGTCTGGCTCCCGTAAGAGTCCGGACAGGGATTACCAGCAGTCGTTGTTGAGGACGGAGCCCGGCTCCCGTAGGAGTCTGGGCGGAGTCTGCTGGTGGCTGCAGTTGTTGGCGTCGAGGATGAAGCCCGGCTCCCATAAGAGTACGGGTGAAGTCTCCCTGCAATTAAAGTTAAAGGCAAAGTCCGGCTCCCGTAGGAGTCCGGACGGGGATTACCAGCAGTCGTTGTTGAGGACGGAGCCCGGCTCCCGTAGGAGTCCAGGTGGAGTCTGCTGGCGGCTGCAGTTGTTGGCGTCGAGGATGAAGCCCGACTCCCATAAGAGTACGTGCGAGTCTCCCTGCAATTAAAGTTAAAGGCGAAGTCCGGCTCCCGTAGGAGTCCGGACGGGGATTACCAGCAGTCGTTGTTGAGGACGGAGCCCGGCTCCCGTAGGAGTCCGGGCGGAGCTGTCCTGTAGTCGATGTCGGCGGCGGGGCCCGGCTCCCGTGGGAGTCCGGGCGGGGCTGTTCTGTAGTTGATATCGGCGGCGGGGCCCGACTCCCGTGGGAGTCCGGGCGGAGCTGTTCTGCTTGTAACTGTTGGAGTTGTCGGTGACGGAGCCCGGCTCCCGTAGGAGTCCGGGCGGAGTCGTCCTGTAGTCGATGTCGGCGGCGGGGCCCGACTCCCGTAGGAGTCCGGGCGGAGCTGTTCTGCTTGTAACTGTTGGAGTTGTCGGTGATGGAGCCCGACTCCCGTAGGAGTCCGGGCAGAGCCGTCCTGTAGTCGATGTCGGTGGCGGGGCCCGGCTCCCGTAGGAGTCCAGGCGGAGTTGTTCTGTAGTTGATGTCGGAGGTGGAGCCCGGCTCCCGTAGGAGTCCGGGCGGTGCTGTTCTATAGTTGATGTCGGCGGCGGGGCCCGGCTCCTGTGGGAGTCCGGGCGGAGCTGTTCTGCTTGTAACTGTTGGAGTTGTCGGTGACGGAGCCCGGCTCCCGTAGGAGTCCGGGCGGAGCCGTCTAGTAGTCGATGTCGGCGGCGGGGCCCGGCTCCCGTAGGAGTCCGGGCGGAGCTGTTCTATAGTTGATGTCGGAGGCGGAGCCCGGCTCCCGTAGGAGTCCGGGCGGTGCTGTTCTGTAGTTGATGTCGGCGGCGGGGCCCGGCTCCCGTGGGAGTCCGGGCGGAGCTGTTCTGCTTGTAACTGTTGGAGTTGTCGGTGACGGAGCCCGGCTCCCGTAGGAGTTCGGGCGGAGCCATCCTGTAGTCGATGTCGGCGGCGGGGCCCAGCTCCCGTAGGAGTCCGGGCGGAGCTGTTCTGTAGTTGATGTCGGAGGAGGAGCCTGGCTCCCGTAGGAGTCCGAGTGGTGCTTTTCTGTAGTTGATGTCGGCGGCGGGGCCCGGCTCCCGTGGGAGTCCGGGCGGAGCTGTTCTGCTTGTAACTGTTGGAGTTGTCGGTGACGGAGCCCGGCTCCCATAGGAGTTCGGGCGGAGCCGTCCTGTAGTCGATGTCGGCGGTGGGGCCCGGCTCCCGTAGGAGTCCGGGCGGAGCTGTTCTGTAGTTGATGTCGGAGGCGGAGCCCGGCTCCTGTAGGAGTCCGGGCGGTGCTGTTCTGTAGTTGATTCCACTGAGGGTTCCGGTTGTGGGTATTTTATACCCAACACCAGTCCCCCTACTTCCGAGTTTAAATTTCAAACGAAAGAAGTACACAGAGAGAGAGAGATGGGCACAGCCGGAATCGTCCCTTCGAATCCTGCGCACTGCCGCCTCCAGATATTTTGGCATTAAATGAGCGCGTGCCGGAGTCTTTTCGAATTGGAGCAGTACGAGGGGACGCTTCGAAATTCCCGCAGGTACACTAGCCTAGGTACGGCACAATTATGATCCTGCCAACCGTCAGCCGCTTTTAGCCGTCTGCCAGGGGGAGTGGGACACGTGTCGGATGCGGACTGGCCCGGGGGATTCGCGATCATTATGGCGTCAGATCCCAGGGTCTATTTAAACCCGTCCTCCCCCCTTCAGGCGCCCTACTCCATTCCTGAGTTTTCGTTGGTGTCTGTCTTCTCTTCGAGAGCCCTGCTCTAGTGAACGTCTTCTCGAGCCGTAGGCGCCTCCCGTTTCTCGTCCCCCAGGTCCCTCAGAGTAATATAGGTTAGTGCCAACCTTCCTCTCACCGCCTAGGGGCTTCTCCTCTCTTCATTACTTTTGTGCCTTCTTCCGAGTTAGCCTTTGGCCTCCCGTTCCTCTTTCGGTCTATCTTTTTAGGGTCCTTTAGATCCTCCCTTCGAAACTACTCAAAATGTCTTCTGACTCTTCTGCTCCCGGCAGTTCTGAGAGTTCTTCTGCTTCAAACCCCCAGGTCCCTGTCTCTGCGGATGAACCCGCGTCTGGGGCTGGGCCTCGTCCGGTTTTCGCACCGGGCGCTATTCCATGTTCGTCGACTTCGGATGAACTCCTTCTGATAAGGGTTCGGTATGGGGTTCCTCCGGAGTACGACCTGGAGCTACCTGGCCCCTCTGACCGGGCCAGCACTCCTCCTCCCAGTCGCTTCTGTTTGTATCAGGAAGCATTTCGTGCTGGACTCCGGCTTCCGCTTCCTGTCTTTGTCGCTGCCTTCTTCCGCTTCTTGGACATTTCTCTTGCTTCCGTGGCCCCGAATTCCTTTAGGTTTTTGATAGGATTTCTCTCCCTCTGCCACATAGCCGAGGTTCAGCCGTCCCTCTCCTTGTTTAGGCATTTTTATACCTTCAAACGCCATCCTTCGGTGAAAGACTGGTGGTACTTCTCCCCCCAGTTTGGTAAGAAGGGTTTGCTGAAGGGCACCCCTTCTTCGATTCACAATTGGAAGGGGAAATACCTCTTCGTCCACTGCCCGACCCTGGAATTGGGCCTGCCCCCTTGGGGGTCTCTGAGGGATTCTGTCCGCCGGGCTCCCAGCCTGGGGGAGGACGACCTCCAGGCCGCCCAGAAGCTTCTAACTTATCCCGCTCCTTCTCTTCCTAATCTTCTGAGGGAGCAGCTTCTTTTCAACATCGGCCTGAGCCCTCAGGATCCAGCGAGTATTCATCTTATCTTTTCTTTTCTCGCCTTCCTCTTTTTCTTCTCTTTACCTCTTTTTCCTCCCCACTCTTTCCTTTTTCTTTCTTTTTTTTTTCTTTTTTTTGCTTCTTCCTTCTCCTTTTTCTTTTCTCATCATCATTTTTTTTTTTTTTTTTTTAGCAATGGACGCCGAAGCGACGTGGATGCTCGCCAGGGGCATGAGAGCTCAGAAGAGAAAGGGCGCGGCGGCCTCCGGATCGGCAAAGAGGGCCAGGGCGGAGGAGACGAGCTTGGCCGCGCCCGTCCAGGCGGCCCCGGCCATCGACATTCCTTCAGATGCCGAGCCCGTGGCTCCCCGGGCCTCCTCGAGGAGCCCGCCGACTGGGGCCCCCGCTCCGGGGGTTCGCCCCACGGAGGGGCCTGCCGCGGGGAGGAGGAGGAAATTGGTGGCTCGCAGGGCGAGCAGCCACCGAGCTGCTGCAGATGAGTCTGTCTGCTCCGAGGGGGGATCGGAGAACCCCTTCAATGATAGGGACTTGATCAGGCGGCTGCTTGACGGCTGCATCTTGTCCGACGTCGTGGAGAGGATCGACCACGCCGATCTTGAGCAGCGGGCTTGGGACTCTTTGGGGTCCTTCCTCAAGGTAAGCGGATATTTATTTACACGGTCACCCGACCTTTGTCGTAATTCTCCATCCATCCTTGCAGATTGGGAACCAGCTCTTCGCCTATGTCGAGGCGACGAGCCGCATGAGGAGGGACCTCCTTCAGGCGGAGGAATGCTGCCAAGCCGAGGTTGCTCGCCTCCAAGCGAAGTCGGCCGAAGTAGTCGCCCTCCAGGAGGCTCTGGAGAGAGAAAGGCGAGCCCGGGAAGAGGAGAGACCAATCTTGGAGGAGTCGGCGAGGAAGGCGGAGGTCGAGGTCGCCCATTTGGTCGAGCAAACTCCGGTTCTGGTCTCGGAGGCCAGGGCTCTTGCGGTGGAGGAATTCAAGGCCTCCACGGAGATGAGGGACCTGAACGTCCAGTTCGGCCAGGAGGCATTCACTAAGGGGTTCGAGCTCTGCCAAGAGAAGGTGGCCAGCAAATACCCCGACCTCGATCTCGACTTTCTTGAGGAGTCTGAAGACGAGGCCGGCCCCTCGTCTGCCGCCACCGCAGTCGCACCCCCCACGTCGAGTTCTCCACCTCCTGCCCCTGAGGTCTGAGACCTCTGATCTTGTGCCCTTATTTTGTCGCCATATTTCCTTTCTGTTTGTCTTCAAAATTATTCAATCAATAAAGTCGAATTTCTTGTTGTGGATGGCTTCTCCTTCCCCCCCTCCTTCTTTCTGCTTTTCTTCTTGTAATGAGTCGATCTTTGATGCTTGCATCTTTCGATGGCAGTGCCCTGCTGAAGCACTCCCCTTGCCCCTGGGGGTCCCGCTGAAATCGACAATCCAGCGGTTGAAAAAGGAGGTCCTTCACCTGACGAAGAAGTTGAAGAAGTCGGAAGGCGAGCTCCGCAAATCGAGAGAAGGCTATTCTGAAGCCGCCGCCGAGGCCACCCACTTTCGGAGTCTCCATGTGAAGGCGATCATGGATTACAGTCGGAGGAAGGTGAACTTCACAAAGGAGCTCGAGGAATGCAAGAAGAGCACCAGCGACCGAATTTGGGCTCAAGAGGCCAGGATTAGCGCCCTTAAGATGGAGCTGTCAGCTGCGAAGAGGAAGATCGGCCAGCTGGAAGGAAACTCATCCCGGCTCTTGGCCCGAGTTGATGATGGATAGAAGTGGTCACAGAAGGTCTCCGACCTTCAGAAGCAGCTTCAAGATGCCGAGATGAGCCACGACGTGCAGCGGGCCAGCTGGCGCCGGCAAGTGGAAGAGTATAAAGGGAGATTCCGGACGACGGCTGACGAAGTCGTTCGTCTCCAGAGACAGCTGGCTAATAGGGCGCAGCTTACTTCCGCCCAAGATTTCGAAGAGCTCCAGGCCCTGAGAGGCACTGTTGAAGGGATTTCTGTCTCCCTCGGGGAGAAGACGGCCGAGCTGCAACAAGTGAAGATCCAACTGGCACTTGAGCGGAAGGCCGTCGCAGACGCGGAGGCAGAGTCCGAAGTTTTGCGAAAGTGGCATCGAGAAGCGGAGGCTGAGAGCCAGCAACTTCGTCGGGCGCTCCAGGATGTGCTGCGGAAGAGGGAAGAACTAGAAGAAGCAATAAAGAACCTGAGGCAGTCCTGGTTGAGGGATGGAGTAGATAACCCTAGGTCGGAGGGAGCAGGACCTTCTTAGAGCTCTTTTGTCTTTTTGTCTTATCATGCAGTTATTTCCTTTTTGTCGTTTTGTCCTTCTTTCCTTGGCCGTCCTGGCCTTGTAGTGTGTATATATCGGAAATGAAATGAAAAGAGCATTTCGCGTTACCTTGTCCGCACGCTGTGCTAATATTGTTGTCTGCAGAACCTTTCTTGACGTTTGACTTGTCTGATGTAGACGTCGTCGGGGGGGGGGGGCTTTTTCCTTTCATCCGATCTTGTTAGGCGGCCGAGTTTCATCGCCATTAACCCTTGCCGCAGAAGTCGCGGATGGGGCCCGGCTCCCGTAGGAGTCCGGGCGAAGTCTTCCTTGTAGGCGGAACCCGGCTCCCGTAGGAGTCTGGGTGACGTCTTCCCTGGCGTTGGAACCCGGCTCCCGTAGGAGTCCGGGTGAAGTCTGCCTTGGCGTTGGAACCCGGCTCCCGTAGGAGTCCGGGCGAGGTCTTCCTTGGCGTTGGAACCCGGCTCCCGTAGGAGTCCGAGCGAGGTCTTCCCTGGCGTTGGAACCCGACTCCCGTAAGAGTCCGGGCCTTCCATTTTGCTCGAACCGGCGTGAGGTTCTCCTCGCATTACCAGCCTGGCTTGTGGGGGCACGTTAGGGCGCTGTGAGGCCTCTCCCCCATCCGGTCTAAAAGAACCGGGCCTTCGACTTTGCTCATGTCAGGACGAGGTCCTCCTCCTGTTCCTGACATGGCTGTGGGGGCATATTAGGGCGTTGTAAGGCCTCTCCCCCCATCCGGTCTAAAAGAACCAGGCCTTTGACTTTGCTCAAGTTAGGGTGAGGTTCTCCTCCTGTCCCTAACAGGGCTGTGGGGGCACATTAGGGCGTTGCAAGGCCTCTCCCCCCATCCGGTCTAAAAGAACTGGGCCTTTGACTTTGCTCAAGTTAGGGCGAGGTTTTCCTCCTGTCCCTAACAAGGCTGTGGGGGCACATTAGGGCATTGTAAGGCCTCTCCCCCCATCCGGTCTAAAAGAATCAGGCCTTTGACTTTGCTCATGTCAGGACGAGGTTCTTCTCCTGTTCCTGACATGGCTGTGTTTTTGGAGGGATCATATCCAGTCATAATACATCCACGCTAGGTGGGAGGGGCACGTTAGGTAGAAAGAAAAGTAGATTCAAGGCGAAATAGTAAGTGATACATTTACAGTTTTCCCGCTCCTCCTTGAGGCCCTCCGGTGATGGAGTCGATGGTCCCGATGGGAGGCCGGTCCCCGGGCTGCTCCTCCCTTTTCTGCGGTTCAGGCGGTGGGAGGGCTCTTGGCCGGTCTCCTCTACCCTCAGGCCTGTGGCGGATGAATCTGTCGAGTCGACCTCGCTGAATGAGCTCCTCGATCTCATCCTGGAGCTGGATACATTCTTCAGTGTCGTGGCCGTGGTCGCGGTGGTAGAGGCAAAACTTGTTGGGGTTGCGCTTCCCGGGATGTGTGCGCATCCTCTCCGACCTAGGGAGCTGCTCCCTGACCTCCATTAATACTTGGGCCTTCGAGGCGTTGAGGGGGGCATAGTTGCGAAATCTCCCTGGTGGGGAGCCCCGCCGAACCCCGCGGTCCAGGCTTCTCTGCCTGTGTGCCCGGGGTGGAGTATGGGCGCGCTTATGTCCAGGAGGGGATCGGGAATGCGGTCGGGCTTCCTTGGGCCTTTTCTCAACTGCGGGCTTACTCGAATCTCCCGCTTGACGCTCCCTTGCTGTCTCTTCGTCCTTCATTTTGAAGGCTTCTTCCGCTCGGGCGTATCCTTCAGCCCGAGCCAGTAAATCGGCAAAATCCCTGGGGTACTTCTTCTCCAGGGAGTACAAAAGATCATTCTTCTGAAGGCTGCCTTTCAGGACGGCCATGGCAACTGATTGGTCCAAGTTCCGGACCTCCAACGCCGCGATGTTAAAGCGGTTGACGTAGGCCCATATGGACTCCCCTTCCCTCTGCTTGATGTTGATGAGGGACTCCGAACCCTTCTGGGGACACCGACTGCTGACAAAATGGGCCACAAATTGGTGGCTCATTTGATCGAAGGAAAAGATGGTACCCGGCTTCAGAGCCGAGTACCAGTTCCTCGCTGCTCCCTTCAAAGTAGATGGGAAAGTCCGGCATAAGATGGCGTCAGGAGCGCCGTGAAGCAGCATCATCGTTCGGAAGGCCTCCAGATGATCAACCGGGTCCGAAGTCCCGTCGTAGCTTTCGAACTGGGGAAGCTTGAAGTTTGGCGGGATCGGTTCCTGCATAATCATTTGGGAGAAGGGAGGGTCAGTGCAAATATCCTCACCATAAGCGGGGGGCGCGTGGCGGAGTTCTTCAATCCGTCGGTTCATCTCCTGGAGCCTCCAGTCCAGGAAATCTTCTCGACTTCGAGTCTCGAGGGTCCTTTGGCAGAACGGGGGCAAGGATCTTCCAGGGGTGGAGTCGTGATCCGATTGAGGGCTCTCTACCGTCAAATTTGCCTTCCCAAGAAGGACGGAGCGACTGGCCCAGGCGGCCCACCCCACCGTCGGGTTCTGGCATTCCGGAGATGCCCCTTCCGGATGCGCCGACGCCTGCGGTTGCTGCTGCTGCATTGCTTGTACGGCCTCGACGAGGCCTCTGACCTGCTGTGCCAGCAAGTCAAATTGCTCCGCGCCGACCGCCGCCGTCGGAGGGGGAGGAGGAGGAGGCTGAGAAACTGGAGGGGAGGCCAGAGCCTGAGATCTGGCCGCGGAGGTCGTAGACCGCCGGGTGGACGCCTTGCGCGGAGGCATCGAGTGTCGATCTCGCGAAGGGAGATTAGGAGTGGGTGACGGAGAGACGGTCGGAGATGGCTCCATTGAACACTCCTTTAAGAACAAGGGTGCTGCGAAGATACAGCCCTTCCTCTAGCGCCAATCCTGTTGGTGCAAAAATCTGCTTGCGTCGGAGAAGCTGGAGTCGGGGAAGCCGCGGTCGCCGTCGGGACCTGCAAAGGGAGTCTAAACCGGAGGTGGGGTTGCTCCGGCAAGACCCTCCGACGCTCAAGTCAGTTCTCTGCCTCCACAAGAATGGAGTGCTCGAACGAAGAATTTAGCAGAGTTTTGAGATAAGAAATGAGCTTAGAGAATAACGTATCTGGATCCCCCCTTTTTATAGGCGGAGGAGGTAACGGATTGATGGCGACGTCTGTAACCGTCTGGTCATGGGCCGCCCATAGTCAGGGAGAATTTATTGCGAGGGGTAGTGGAGCTGAATCGTGGCTATCACCGTAGCTCGCCACGTGGAATCAGTCGCGAGGAGTGGAGGAGCGTCCGTTGTCGTGACTTGCCAGTGGGTGGGAGAATCGCCCAGTATCCATCGCAGGAGGTGGAGCAGGTTCGTGGCCGTTATTTTGGCCTGCCAGGGGGTAGTGGAGCTATGCGGAATCTACCACAGGAAGTGGAGCAGAGCGGCGATGGTTACTGCGGCCTGTCAGGGAATGATGGAGCTGCGCGGAATCCGCCACAGGAAGTGGAGCAGGATCGTGGCCGTTATGGTGGCCTGCCAGGGGGTGCAGATACATCGGATGAAATTCGGCAGCGGTCGGAGTCCGGCCCCCGTAGGAGTCCGGACTAAATTTGTCTGCAGCCGTTGGGGCCGAGGACGGAGCCCGGCTCCCGTAGGAGTCCGGGCGGAGTCTGCTTGCGGCTGCAGTTGTTGGCGTCGAGGATGAAGCCCGGCTCCCATAAGGGTACGGGCGAAGTCTCCCTGCAATTAAAGTTAAAGGCGAAGTCCGGCTCCCGTAGGAGTCCGGACGGGGATTACCAGCAGTCGTTGTTGAGGACAGAGCCCGGCTCCCGTAGGAGTCCGGGCGGAGTCTACTGGCGGCTGCAGTTGTTGGCGTCGAGGATGAAGCCCGGCTCCCATAAGGGTACGGGCGAAGTCTCCCTGCAATTAAAGTTAAAGGCGAAGTCCGGCTCCCGTAGGAGTCCGGACGGGGATTACCAGCAGTCGTTGTTGAGGACGGAGCCCGGCTCCCGTAGGAGTCCGGGCGGAGTCTGCTGGCGGCTGCAGTTGTTGGCGTCGAGGATGAAGCCCGGCTCCCATAAGGGTACGGGCGAAGTCTCCCTGCAATTAAAGTTAAAGGCGAAGTCCGGCTCCCGTAGGAGTTCGAACGGGGATTACCAGCAGTCGTTGTTGAGGATGGAGCCCGGCTCCCGTAGGAGTCCGGGCGGAGTCTGCTGGCGGCTGCAGTTGTTGGCATCGAGGATGAAGCCCGACTCCCATAAGAGTACGGGCGAAGTCTCCCTACAATTAAAGTTAAAGGCGAAGTCCGGCTCCCGTAGGAGTCCGGACGGGGATTACCAGCAGTCGTTGTTGAGGACGGAGCCCGGCTCCCGTAGGAGTCTGGGCGGAGTCTGCTGGCGGCTGTAGTTGTTGGCGTCGAGGATGAAGCCCGGCTCCCATAAGAGTACGGGCGAAGTCTCCCTGCAATTAAAGTTAAAGGCAAAGTCCGGCTCCCATAGGAGTCCGGACGGGGATTACCAGCAGTCGTTGTTGAGGACAGAGCCCGGCTCCCGTAGGAGTCCGGGCGGAGTCTGCTGGCGGCTGCAGTTGTTGGCGTCGAGGATGAAGCCCGGCTCCCATAAGAGTACGGGCGAAGTCTCCCTGCAATTAAAGTTAAAGGCGAAGTCCGGCTCCCGTAGGAGTCCGGACGGGGATTACCAGCAGTCGTTGTTGAGGACGGAGCCTGGCTCTCGTAGGAGTCCGGGCGGAGCTGTCCTGTAGTCGATGTCGGCGGCCGGGCCCGGCTCCCGTGGGAGTCCGGGCGGGGCTGTTCTGTAGTTGATGTCGGCGGCGGGGCCCGGCTCCCATGGGAGTCCGGACGGAGCTGTTCTGCTTGTAACTGTTGGAGTTGTCGGTGACGGAGCCCGGCTCCCGTAGGAGTCCGGGCGGAGCCATCCTGTAGTCGATGTCGGTGGCGGGGCCCGGCTCCCGTAGGAGTCCGGGCGGAGCTGTTCTACTTGTAACTGTTGGAGTTGTCGGTGACGGAGCCCGGCTCCCGTAGGAGTCCGGGCGGAGCCATCCTGTAGTCGATGTCGGCGGCGGGGCCCGGCTCCCGTAGGAGTCCGGGCGGAGCTGTTCTGTAGTTGATGTCGGAGGTGGAGTCCGGCTCCCGTAGGAGTCCGGGCGGTGCTATTCTGTAGTTGATGTCGGCGGCGGGGCCCGGCTCCCGTGGGAGTCCGGGCGGAGCTGTTCTGCTTGTAACTGTTGGAGTTGTCGGTGACGGAGCCCGGCTGCCGTAGGAGTCCGGGCGGAGCCGTCCTGTAGTCGATGTCGGCGGTGGTGCCCGGCTCCCGTAGGAGTCCGGGCGGAGCTGTTCTGTAGTTGATGTCGGAGGCGGAGCCCGGCTACCGTAGGAGTCCGGGCGGTGCTGTTCTGTAGTTGATGTCGGCGGTGGGGCCCGGCTCCCGTGGGAGTCCGGGCGGAGCTGTTCTGCTTGTAACTGTTGGAGTTGTCGGTGACGGAGCCCGGCTCCCGTAGGAGTCCGGGCGGAGCCGTCCTGTAGTCAATGTCGGCGGTGGGGCCCGGCTCCCGTAGGAGTCCGGGCGGAGCTGTTCTGTAGTTGATGTCGGAGGCGGAGCCCGGCTCCCGTAGGAGTCCGGGCGGTGCTGTTCTGTAGTTGATGTCGGCGGCGGGGCCCGGCTCCCGTGGGAGTCCGAGCGGAGCTGTTCTGCTTGTAACTGTTGGAGTTGTCGGTGACTGAGCCCGGCTCCCATAGGAGTCCGGGCGGAGCCGTCCTGTTGTCGATGTCGGCGGTGGGGCCCGGCTCCCGTAGGAGTCCGGGCAGAGCTGTTCTGTAGTTGATGTCGGAGGCGGAGCCCGGCTCCCGTAGGAGTCCGGGCGGTGCTGTTCTGTAGTTGATTCCGCTGAGGGTTCCGGCTGTGGGTATTTTATACCCAACAGACACCATATAAGATATGGTCAGGGCATAGGCCAAACCTCACTTACCTTAAGGTCTGGGGGTGTCCAGCTTATGTCAAACGATTACAAACTAACAAGCTCGGACCTAGATCTGATAAGTGTAATTTTATAGGGTACCCCAAGAAAACAAGGAGATATTACTTTTATCTCCCTGCTAAACAAAAGGTATGTATCAGTAGTAAGGCACATTTTTTGGAAAAAAAAGTTTATTAGTGAAGGAATAAGTACCTCTAAAGTCGAGCTTGACGAAGTTCGACAGGTAAAAGAATCGACACTAGTGACTGAATCTGAACCAGATTTGATAAGATCAAACCTGAAGCCCAATATACAAATATTCTTAAGGTGATCTGTTAGAGTACCGCATCAACCAAATAGATACCTAGATTTCTTGGTCTGAGATGAAGATCCTATTGAGCTCGATGAAAATAATAAGGATCCAATCATCTACATGGATGCAATGCAGAGATCCGACTCTGAAAAATGACTTGAAGCCATAAAATTTAAAATATAGTCCATGAAGATCAACAATGCATGGACATTGGTTGATCCACTTAAAGGAATAAAATCCATAGGGTGTAAGTGGGTCTTCAAAAAGAAAAGCAGTGCAGATGAAAAGGTTGAGGCCTATAAAGCTCGTCTGCTTACTAAGAGATATCATCAACATTATGGTATTGACTATGATGAGATATTTTTTTTTATGGTAATGCTCAAGTCTATTTAGATCATGCTTGTGATAGTGGCATATCTAGATTATAAAGTCTGGTAAATAGATGTGAAGACAGCTTTCCTAAATAGAGAGCTAAATGAAGAGGTGTATATGATACAACTTAAAGGGTTCTCATCCATAGACGAGTCCAAGGTGTGCAAGCTTTAGAGATCCATTTATGGATCAAAGCAAGCATCTTGGAGTTGGAACATACATTTTGATAAAGTGATCAGAATGCATGGCTTCATTAAGAATAGAGAGTAATTTTGTATTGAGAATTGTATCCTAAAACTAATCGTGTGACGATTGAGTTCATCCTTGTATATGAATTATTGATCAATTGAACAATAGTTATTCTGATATTTTTCATCACAAAGTGACATCTTCCTTGAACTCTTGTACTGTGATGAAGTTTCTAGAACGATGCTAGGGTACGATAAAGAGAAAATTTATCGTATAGTTCTTAAACATGTTCACGATCAAATGATACATCATTACGGGACAATGATATTTATCGAGTGGAGCTCATTGTGTGCCATATGGGTTGGTTGTCCTCTTAACTAAGGAGTGGGATGACACTGGTATGGCATACAGGTGAGATGTAGGGGTACATCATCACTGAACAAGTGACTCACCTACTGAGCATTCTGCTGTCAAAAGCTGCTCACGAAACATATGGGTATAAGTATCCTTCAAATCTGAGATCACTATAGTGACTTGCAAGTAACTCACTGTGCTTTAGTGCCGGACTACTTAAATTTTTAATGTAGTGACGGAAGGCTACTGGGTACAATCAAGTATTTGCGAAGTCTATGTGTGGATCAAGATGGAATTGACCCCTTCGGATTATTGTAGTTGATGTATCACTGTATTTCAATTTAATAAAGCCTTGGCTAAGATAATCCATGAGATGGATTTGAAAGGTTAAAATATAATGTGGATGAAGCAATCTCGGTTGACAGTTAACCTAAGACCATCCTAAAGCATTCAGGATCAAAAGAATGAATTACGTGGTAACCATGTGTATGGATTCTAAAATATTTTTTTACGATAATTCAACCTATTTGGACATCAGAAACTATTGCTAGATGGTATCTCGATTAGTACAGAAATTGGTTCTTGTGCTACCAGCTTAGTGTTTGAACCTATGGAGTCACACACACAAGTCAGACAAAGTAGGAAGGAATTGGCTTATATTTATATATCTAATTTAGAAGTACTTGATTTGATTGAACATATAAGCTAACTTAATTGAGAATTAAGTTATAGATCAAAAGGGATTGAAGAGTTGACTATGTCTAGCTAGCACTACACATGAGGTTCAGGTTCGATCCCGGGGATAAACAGTTTTTGATCTATCATAGAATATATGAAAGATTGAATTTAAGTATTAATTAATTTCAGATTAGATCTAAATTAATTTGACTTAAATGGATCCAAAATTTAAGTTAGATTTGGTACAAAAGTCCTAAAGAGTTTAGGATTGACAGCCTTTCAAAATTATTTCGAACCAGCTTCGAATCAGATTCGAATCGGACCTATTTTGGATGAGATATGAGTATTCCTACCTACTTGCACTGAAAATACCCCCTCATGAAGTATGACCAAAATCTGGTTTGGTGCTTATTTGGGGCATCCCAAGTGGGGGAGAGATTGAGTGCAAGTTGATTGTCATATGTGATGACAATTATATCACATATAGGAATCCTTCTTTCATGAGTATTGGACCAATTAAAATTAGATTTGAATTAGAAGTTCTAATCTCATTGGATCATGAGAATCATCTATAAATAGGGAGGGTCTTTACCTATAGATGAATAGCAATAGCAATAGCATAGCAAACAAATCAGATTGAGAGAAGAGAAAAGAGAGAGAGAGGGGGGCGTGAGAAGAGAGAGAGGTCCTATCTTCCCTTTGACCTCTCCTCTTGTTGCCGCCCCTTTTTCTTTGGATGTGGGGTCTTTTTGGGTATCCCACCTGTTAGTGTGACGTGTCACACTAGCACATCTCATCTCTCGATTAATTGATTTGCCAAGCCAATTGGATTGGAGTTCATCCTACTTTCCTACGGTATTTGACGTGCATGTGAAGTAGAAGGTCGCACATCCAGGCCTTCGTGAAGGTTTATATCAGATAATTTGAGATTTAATCTCTGATTTCATTGCATTTCAAGTAAATTTTTGATTATTAAACAAGTAGAACATTAAAAAAATTTTAGATGCAACCTGGGCATCATGGAGGGAAACAGTTTGTTTCCCTTCCCTTTAACTGGTATCAGAGCAGGTTGAAATATATGCATATAAAATAAAATTTTTTGAGATTATTTGTATAAGATATAATTGATATTTTTTATGAAATATTAAATCTCATTTAAATATATTTATATAAAATATTTGATCTGATTTTGATTAGATTAGAGGTGCCTAATCAATGGTTGATTGAGGTTGTTATAAATCTATTATAACAAAATTCTATTGTTGCTAAATTTTTTATGAAAAAATAATATAAATTAAAATTTATTTTAATATTATTATTTTTTTTTATAAAGTGAGATTTATTTTAAATTTAAATTAGATCTATTTTGATGGATATTTAGATCTGAATCCTATCATAATTCAACACTGCACGAAAATAGATTTTATCAAAAATTAATTCTTTATGTATTCATATTTGTATCTAATTAATTTTTTATTTGATATAAAATCTAAAATTAGTATTTTATAATTAGTATAAGATATGTTTTAGATTTGATATGATGTACATGATGCATCAAATTTAATTGGATTAGATGAAAAACATAATTGATAAGATCAAGGATATGTTCATAACACAAAATAGTTTTATCAATAACTGCAAGTTGATGTAATTATATATGAAATTAGATTTCAAATTCAAGTAGCCTAGTATTCAAATTGATGAGATCACCAGACCGTCCAGTCATAAGAGATTGAAGAGATTAATCTCTCTTTTGCCTATTCGATAAGTTCTCTTATGACGTGTAGGGTTGTCATTATGATCCAGTTTTTTGAAGAAAAAAAATAAAAAAAAAATTATATATTATTTTAAATATAAATATATTTAGATTAGATCTAAAATAATTTATGATTCATTACAATAGGATAAAATTTAGATATAAAATTATTTTAGATCTGAATTATATATTGCATATAATGTAATTGATATTGATCTAAAAGTTGTCATGATATATGAGATGTATAAATGAAGTTTAGATCATACCTATGTATATTTAATTATCAAACATATTATCAAAATTATTTTCATGTGTTGAAACATATGGTATGCTTTACCTGAAATCCTTGTAGAATAGTTCTATAAATTGAAACACACGTTTTACATACTTAATTTTGAATTAAGTTTGAATGATCTAGATTTAAGAATTGAAGATCATTAAGAGACCACATAATATGATGAGCAATGGGTTAGCATGAATCAGATCCTTCTAATTATTGAAAAATATGTCCCAAATGCTAATTATCAGTCTGTTGACAGTTGAGCAACCAAGTATTATAATTGATTTGTTAATAAATAAAATATATTTTTGATATTTTCATCACAAGTTTTTATCTTCTAATGAACTCCGTTGTTGTGATGAAGTTCTCAGGACTATTTAGGTTTGATAAAGAGAGAATTTATCGATTAGTCCTTAAAACTATTCACGATCAAATGATAGGTTGTTAATAAGGACGACAGCTTCTATCGAGCATAGATCGCTGTAGGCTATATGGGTTGGTTGTTCTCTTAACCAAGAAGTGTGGAGACACTGGTATAGCATACAGGTGAGATGTAATGGTACATTATCATAGAACATGACCAACTCTAGAGCATTCTACTATTGAGAATGTCTCTGATGGGATATAGGTATAAGTGTCCCTTAGACCTGAGATCGCCTCAGTGACTTGCAAGCAACTCACTGTGCTTTGGTACTGGACTAACTGAATTTCTAATTCAATGATGAAAAGATTTTGGGCACAGTCAAGTACTTGCAAAGTCGGAGTGTGATCAAGATGGGATTGACCACTCCAAGAGTTGGAGAAGAATGAGTCGCTGTATTTTAATTTAGCAAAACCTTGGCCAGGATAATCCATCAGATGGATTTGATATTTTGAAATACAATGTGGACAACTTGATCAGAGTTGACAATTAAACTCTGAGGTGTCCTATAAGCATTTTGGTCAAAGAGATGAATTAAATGAAAACTATATCCGCATGGGTTCTAAGGATGTTGTTCTACACATTCGACCTATCCGATCGTCAAGTACCATTGCTAGATGGTCACTTTAATTGGTACAAAAATTTATTCTTATGCTATCAGCTTAGGTTCGAACCTATGAGATCACATATATTAGAGTTCATGATCCAATCGGATGGTTGATCAATGATTAAGAATTGTTCTAGGGTTAAACGATCAATACGATTGATATTTAACCTAGTACAAGTGTTGCAGGAGGATCGATTAGCAATTCAATTGCTAATTGACTTAATTTGATTAAGCCAAAAGGTTGAGATTAAGTTTAATTAAATATAATTTAATTAGATTTAATTTAAAGTTGATTGGATCAAGTCCAATTAGTTTATTGAATAAGCCAAGTGCAAGAAAAAACTAGTCCTAGTTCAAATAGGACTTGGGTCAACTTAATTTTTAATTTGATTAAAAAATTAAATTAGATTTAAATATAATTTAATTTGATTAAATTAGGCTCTTAATTGGGTTAAGATCTATTTTAATTAGATTGATTTGATTTTGATTTGATTTGGTTTGAGAAATCAAATTTGAATAAGTCATAGATTGAATCCTAGTAAGACTAGGATTCCAACTTGCGCCACCTTAGCCCCCCACGCCCACTCTCTCTTATCCCACACCCACTCTCTCTTATTTTGTATGATAAAAATCTCTCTCCCAGGTCTTCACACACATCCAAAATTTTTTTCTTTTTCTCTCTTACATGGAATGTGGTTATGGATCAAGTCAAAGTAGGAATTAGTTTGGATTTTAAATTCTATGAGATAGAGTTTTAGGAAACCAAACTCTTTCCTTATGGCACTAATTTTACCCAGATCTTTTTTAAGATTTTTATGACATTTATAGCACATAATATGCACCCTTTGCTGGTGGTCCATGGCAGAAAAAGAAAGAGGGGACGCCCAAGAGTTGGGCGCCCCTTGTCTTGCCTTGTTTGGATAATCTTTGACTAGATATTTGACCTAGACAAAGACTCTTCATATCTCTCTATTTAAAATAAATTTCTTCATGAAACTTTTATGAAACATAGAGCACTGAGAGTCCTTTGGGGCATCCAAAAATCAATAAGAAAGAGTCTTGGGGTGTGGAGATCTAATAGATAGAAAACTAGGTGTCTGGGTTAGAGCAAAGAGAAGAAGAAGAGGGTCTTCTTCTAGAGTTGCTGGGTTCATCCCTTTCCTTCCTCCATCTGTAAGTTTTCTGAGAGTATCTTATCTAAAACTCCTTCTCCTACTTCTCATCTTTGGAAGAGTCCAAATCAAGAAAAAAGAGGCATCTGATCGATCATTGAAGAAGGATCAGCGCAGTACTAGCATACTGTACTGATTTCCTGAACCAGGACTTCTGATCGTGATTCATGGGCTCATGTGGATGACTCCTAGAGGCTAGATGTATGTGCGGCTTGCAACATCATCCTCAAGTCCGGATCAGCAAAGTTAGAACATCTAACTTGCAAGGTAATAGATCTGATCTATTATATTTTACATACATTAGATGTAGTATAGAAGCATGTTGATATGATCAACATATAGTTCTTGCTCTTTATATTTTAATTTTTGATTTAATATCATGTAATAATCATATCATAGGATCTTAGATCTAGGGATTCTATAATTTTAGAAGATAAATTTTGATTTATTTTAGTATTCCGCTGCCTGATCTTGAAAAAGTTTCAAAATCTAACCCTAAAACCCTAGATCTGATTCCTTCACTAATGGGTTAGACCTAGGGTTAGAAATACATATGGATTAAGTAGAGAAATTGATTAAATCTATCAAGTATTGAATTAGATTAAGTCAGTATTTCTCTAAATCAATCTCAATAGTTAAAGTTTGATCAAGTCCATGTGTTTAACCTTAATAAATGGACCATGATCATGGCTCCATGGTTGAGCCCAAATCTTCTGGTGTGCCCAATCGAAACTAATTAACCAGTTGGTGTCTAAGGTAAGTTTGGCAGATTCGATCAAGTAATTTTTAATTGGAAGATATTCACCTAGATGCGTCTACGGTGAGTTAAGGGCAGATCCCTCCTGCTGATCTCACTTACCTGACCAACACATATTGGAATTATCATTCATCATATGACCATCATGATGTACCTTCAGATCAATGCTCAGATTGGTCGAGCCACACTTGGACCTGGACATCCATTTATTGGATGCACTTGGTGTGTCATGTTAATGGTTGGACCTAATCAGGATTTTCAGTGGAGACACCACACGCCTGCTGAAGGGACACCTGGGGTAGAACCCATTGTTAGAAGTTATTTAGAGAAACAATTGGTTATGAATCTACCCAAGGATGCACTAGGATTGGCTGAGCCACACTCGGGCCCGAATGCAGTCCATGTGGATTCTAGTATCCGCTAAGGAATTAATATAATTTCTCGAGTTGGAAGTAGAGGCTGCCAATCCATAAAAATAATGGGAGAACCTTTAGACTAAAGTCCATGTCTTCAGGATTAACAATAATTCATATACTAATAGGCTAGTATTTTCTCCTTTCAGTTATGGCCAACACACTATCTCTCCGTACGTTGTTGGACAGCGACAAGCTCACCGGACCCAACTTCGATAGCTGGTATTGAAAGTTGAAGATCAGGTTAGAGCATGAAAGAATTTTATGTGTCCTTACAGATCAAGCACCTGAAGAACCTACAGCCAATGCTCCTCGTGCTGCGAGAGACACTTACATAAAGTGACTCAATGACTATATGACTGTGCATTGCGTGATGAGGGTAGCTATGAACGATGAACTTAGTCGTAAGTTCGAAGATGCACAGCTTGAGGAGATGATTCAAATATTGAATGAGTCCTTCGACACCCTTGAGGATGCAGACAGATATAAAACCTCATGCATAGTGTTCAAAACCCGTATGCAAGAGGGGGCTTCAGTCACCGATCATGTATTGTACATGATTGAGCAAATTGAATGCCTTAGCAAACTTGGCTTTTCGTTGCATGAACAGTTAGGCAAAGATGCTATCCTCAATTCACTACCAAAATCCTACCTACCCTTTCTCAATTATTATAGAATGATGAAGCCTGCGGTAAACTACCGTGGTTTGCTAAGGTTACTGCAGACCTTTGAGAAGGATCACTAGCTCCAGAAAGAGTCAGTGAATTTAATGGAAGGTTCATCTGTAGGGCATCAATTCTCTAGGAGAGAAAAAAAAAAGGTACAAAAATTCCATGCCGCCGATCTCAAGTAGAGCAAATCATCAAAAGTTGACAAGAGCCAGGCAGAGTGTTTCTTCTGTAAAAAGTTAGGTCATTGGAAAAGAAATTGTCCTGCTTATATAGCCACCCTTGACCCAAACAGGCCTAAGAACAAGAGAAAGAGGCAAGTGGTTGCTTCACAAATTATTTATATGATAACACATTATAATTTCTCTATTTGTGATACTACTACCTGGGTATTGGATATCGAAAGTCCTATTAATATATGCAATTCGTTGCAGGGACTACAGGTAAGTAAGAAATTTCGAGAGGATGAGTGGTTCCTTAACGTTGGAGATGGAAGCCTTGTTCCAGTTCTGACCTTGAGAACTTTGCAGTTTGTCTTTGAGTCCAGTAGTGTCATGTTGGATGATTGTCATTATTATCCCTCCTTTATGATGAATGTCATCTCTGTAGGTCTTTTGGCCAAACTTGGTTGCAAGTTTATAATAAAGGATGATTTTTGTAATATTATTATGAATGATACTATAATTATGCATGGACAATTGAAACATGGCATATACATAATATCACGGTCTGTTAGTATAATGTACACACCTAGTAAATGCTCCAAAATAGATAATGTCAGTGAATCCTACCTTTGACATTGTAGGCTTGGTCATGTGAACAAGAATAGGATTGACAGGTTATTCAAATAACGTGTCCTTGAGATAGATGATTGTAAATTATTGCCTACCTGTGAGTCATGTCTACTTGATAAGATGACTAAGTCACCTTTTAAAGAAAAAGGTGAGAGAGACAGTGATGTCCTAAGTCTAATACATACTGATGTATGTGTGCCTATGAACATAAGTACTAGAGGAGGATACTACTACTTCATTACGTTTACAGATGACCTATCGAGGTATGGGTATGTCTATTTTAGGAAGCATAAGTTAGAATCATTTGAAATGTTCAAACAATTCTGTATTGAAGTAGAGAAATAAACTGAAAAGAGTATTAAGATCCTTCAATCAGATCGAGGAAGTAAATACCACACCAGTGAGTTCCTGACATATTTGGAAAAGAATGAGATTCTCTCACAATGGACCCTCCTGGAACACCACAACATAATGGTGTGTCCGAGAGGAGGAATCAAATCTTGTTAGATATGGTCTGGTCCATGTTGGGCTTTTTCAATCTGCCAATTTTTTTTTGGGGATATACTCTAGAGACTGCCTGCTACATTTTGAATAAGGTGCCTAGCAAGTCTGTCGATAAAACTCGACGTAAATCAATGCTCTCACACCTTAGAATCTGGGGGTATCCAGCTTATGTCAAGCATTTAAAGATAGATAAGCTTGGACCGAAGTCTGATAGATGCTTGTTTGTATGGTACCCAAAGGAAACTAAAGAGAACTACTTCTACCTCGCTGCAGAACAAAAGGCGTTTGTTAGCAGTCGGGCAGTCTTTTTGGAAAAGAAGTTCCTTGGTGAAGAAGCTAATGCCTATAAAATTAAACTTGATGAAGTTCATGAAGTGGAAGGACTGACACATACAAAATTGAATTAAATTGGTGAATCAAATTTGAAATCAGTAGAGGCACCATTAAGGAGATTCGGTAGAGTACCGCATCAGTCAGACAGATACTATAGTTTTTTAGTCCGAAATGGTGATTCCATTGAACTTGATGAGAACGATGAGGATTCGATCACCTATATAGAGGCCATGCAAAGGCTCGACTCCCAAAAATAGCTTGAGGCCATGAAGTTCGAGATGGAGTCCATGGAGATCAATAGTGTATGGACACTAATTGATCCACCTGAAGGGATAAAATCCATAGGGTGTAAATGGATTTTCAAGAGAAAAAGAGAAGCAGACAGAAAGGTAGAGACCTATAAAAGCCATCTAGTTGCTAAGGGTTACCATCAGTGTTATGGTATTGACTATGATGAGACGTTCTCTCCTGTGGCAATGCTCAAGTCCATCCAGATTATGCTTGCTATCACTGCATACTTAGATTATGAGATCTGACAGATGGATGTCAAAATCACTTTTCTTAATGGAGAACTGAAAGAAGAGGTGTATATGATACAACCTGAAGGGTTCACATCCATAGACGAGTCAAAAGTGTGCAAGCTAAAAAAATCTATTTATGGACTTAAGCAGGCATCGAGGAGTTGGAACATGCATTTTGATAAGGTGGTTAAAATGTATGGCTTCGTTAGGAACAGAGAAGAGCCTTATATCTACAAGTGGACTTTCGATTTTGTAGTCATTTTTCTTGTGCTGTATGTGAATGACATACTGTTACTAGAAAATGACATCCTGACTTTGCAGAATGTGAAGCTGTGGTTATCATCATAGTTCTCCATAAAGGACTTGAAAAAAGCATCCTACATCCTAAAGATGAAGATCTATAGGATAGATCCAGAAGGTTGTTTGGATTGTCCCAATCCACGTACATTGACGCCTTGTTGAAGCGGTTCAACATAGATAATTCCAAGAAAGGCTATCTTCCGATAGGCCATAGAATTACTCTTTTCAAAAAGGATTGTCCGACAACTCCTGAGTAAAGAGAGCACATGAGTAGAATACCATATGCTTCGGCAGTGGGATCTATCATGTATGCTGTGATATGTACGAGGCCGAATGTGGCCTATTCACTAAGGATAGTGAGTAGGTACCAGTCAGATCCGAGTAAGAAGCATTGAAAGATTACGAAAGTAATTCTTAAGTATTTGAGAAATACTAAAGATCAATGACTTATCTATGGAAACTCTGACCTGAAACTTATGGGATATACTGATATCAGCTTTCAGTCAGATTGTGATGACAGCAGAAGCGTGATGGGCTACGTATTTACCTTGAATGGAGAAGCTATTTACTGGAAGAGTTCCAAGCAACAAACTGTGGCTAATTCTATATGCAAAGTGGAATACATTGTCGCATTGGATGCTGCAAAAGAGGCGGTGTGGTTGCGAAAGTTTATCATCGAGCTGGGAGTTATACCTTCCATTGATGGTCATGTCCTGCTGTACTGTGACAGCTCCAGTGCCATAGCTCAAGCGAAAGAACCCAAGTCGCACCAAGCATGTTCTGCATCGCTATCACCTGGTGTGAGAGATAGTGAACAGAGATGACGTCGACCTTCAGAAGATCGACGGAAAGGAGAACATAGCCGATCCCTTCACTAAAGCTCTCGAAATCAAAGAGTTCGTTAACTTCAAATAGAAGATGGGTATAAAATACTGTCCTGATTGGCTTTAGTCCAAGTGAAAGTTATTGAAAATTATGTCCTAAAACCAATCATGTGACGATTGAGTTCATCCTTGTATATGAATTATTGATCAATTGAATAATAGTTATTCTGATATTTTTCATTACAAAGTGACATCTTCCTTGAACTCTTGTACTGTGATGAAGTCTCTAAAACTATGCTGGTGTATGATAAAGAGAGGATTTATCATATAGTTCTTAAACATGTTCGTGATCAAATGATACGTCATTACAGGATAATGATGTTTATCGAGTGGAGGTCATTGTGTGCCATATGGGTTGGTTGTTCTCTTAATCAAGGAGTGTGGTGACACTGGTATGGCATACAGGTGAGATGTAGGGGTACATCATCACCGAACAAGTGACTCACCTGCTGAGTGTACTATTGTTAAGAGCTTCTCGCAAAACATATGGATATAAGTATCTTTCGGACCTGAGATCACCATAGTGACTTACAAGCAACTCACTATGCTTTGGTGTCGAACTACCTGAATTTTTAATGCAGTGACAGAAGGCTATTGGGTACAGTCAAGTACTTGTGATGTTTGTGTATGGATCAAGATGGGATTCACCCTTCCAGATTATTGGAGTTGATGTATCACTGTATTTCAATTTAGTAAAGTCTTGGCCAGGGTAATCCATAAGATGAATTTGAAAGGTTGAAGTACAATGCGGATGAAGCAATCTCGATTGACAGTTAATCTGAGACCATCCTAGAGCATCCAAGGTCAAAAGGATGAATTACGCGGTAACCATATGTATGGATTTTGAAATACTTCTTTACGATAATTCGATCTAACTGAACATCGAGAACCATTGCTAAATAATATCTCGATTAGTGCAGAAATTGGTTCCTGTGCTATGGGCATAGTGTTTGAACCTATGGAGTCACGTACACAAGTTAGATAAAGTAGGAAAGAATTGACCTATGTTTATATATCCAATTTGGAAGTACTTGACTTGATTGAATATATAAGCTAATTTTATTGAGAATTAAATTATGGGTCAAATGAGATTAAAGAGTTGATTATGTCTAGCTAGCACTACACATGAGGTTCAGGTTCGATCCCAGGGATGAACAGTTTCTGATCTATAATTCATGGAACATATAAAAGATTGGATTTAAGTACTAATTAATTTTAGATTAGATCTAAATTAATGGACTTAAATGGGTCCAAAATCTAAGTTAGATTTGGTACAAAAGTTCTAAAGAGTTTGGGATTGATAGCCTTTCAAAATTATTTCAAACCAACTTCAAATCAGATTCGAATCGGACCTATTTTGGATGAGATATGAGTATTTCTACTTGCATTGAGAATACCCCCTAATAAAGCATGATCAAAACTTGGTTTGGTGCTTATTTAGGGCATCCCAAGTGGGTGAGAGATTGGATGCAAGCTAACTGTCATATGTGATGATAATTATATCTCATATAGGAATCCTTCTTTCATGAGTATTGGATCAATTCAAATCAGATTTGAATTAGGAGTCCTAATCTCATTGGATCTTGAGAATCATCTATAAATAAAGAGGATCTCTACCTATGGATGAATAGCAATAGCAATAGCATAGCAAACAAATCAGATTGAGAGAAGAGAAAAGAGAGAGAGAGGCATGAGAAGAGAGAGAGGTCCTATCTTCCCTTTGGCCTCTCCCCTTGTTGCCGCCTCTTTTCCTTTGGACATGGGGTCTCTTTGGGTATCCCACCTACTAATGTGAGGTATTACACTAGCACATCTCATCCCTCGATTGATTGAGTTGCTAAGCTAATTAGATTGAAGTTCATCCTGCTTTCCTGCGGCGTCTGATGTGCCTGCAAAGTATGAAAGAAAAGTGCCCTATAAGCCAATCACAAGTGTGTTGCAATGAGACTTTCTTTATAATTTTTCAACTCATGAAATGATATTTATTATTATTTGAGGCATTGATTCATTATATTAGTTGCATCTTATTATGTCTAAGATTATGATGAACTCCAAAGATTAGGATAATGATTTTAGGAGACATGAATTGGTCATGCTAGTGAGACCTAAAATCCTAAAATCTTAATATTAAATATTTTTGGTCGTAGGAGCATTGAGTCGGAGATCAATATTCTGGATAGACTGGTACATCCTATGTATGCTTAATGGAGAGGATGGCAGATCTCACTGCCACTTATGTGAGACACTAATATAAGGATATGGGTGCTTATTTGAGAAATGAGTCTACTAAATTGACTCAATAAAAGAGAACATCTTATGGAAGCCTTACTTGCATGTCAAAGATGGTTCTCTAAGTGGGAGTTGTGTAAGTGATCCTTAGACCTGAGACCACCATGGAATCTTGTGCACATAAATTCATATTTTGGTTCATACCCAGGCATGGCATTAAGACATGTACGGGATATTTTGGATATGGTGGAGTGTGTATGAAGGTTGTGAGTAGGTCAATATGGAATCAATCACTCCTAATAAGAGGAGATCGCATCCTGTGTATTTTCAATCCTAGATGACTCGAGAAAAGTCTTTTGGCCAAAAGCAGGAAAGAGATTAGAAAAAGTTTTTAAGCTTCTTCATTGGAGTCATTATTGGTTAATTGAGAATTGATATGAATATGTGTTTGAGTTTGACATGATTCCATACTCATGAACATATTCAGAGTGCAAGGATGATCGAAGGATTCAATTGCACGGTAATTTATACTGAAGGGTATATTTGATATTTTTATCAAATTCTACATCTTTTGGGTAGTCATGATATATTGTTAGATATCAATTTTGACTTGTAGATTTTTGATTGAATTAAAGAGTTTAATTCGATTGCCAATTAGAAAGGATTCTAATTGTTGAGCTCGAGTTAGCTCGATTGGACCTAAATCGATTAGATTAAAATCTAATCAAATTTGATCAACTTATATCCAAACCTACTACTGGCTAAATGTGGAATCCAATGGATCACACACATATAAAAATTGGCCAAGGACCCTTTTGAAAAAGGTTGATTGAAATTTTAGATTCAATCAGGGTTTCGGTAAGCATGCTAGCACGTGTGGAAACTCTTGCTCCTTTAGAGACCAATTTGATCCCATTCCTTGCTAATTAGCTAGCTCAATTTGGTAGACATTTGGGTCAGGTCATGATACCTGGAAGCAGTCTAAATTGGGGCACCACATCCCATGTTAATGCCAAATATAAAGAGTCCAAGTTATGGTGGACTCTTGGTGTAAAATAGGTTCTGCCTACAAGTGTTGGCATGGGCAGAAGAAAAAATTTATTTTTTAGTAGGATTAAATTATGTGTGATAGCTCACATCACCCTCTATCCTTTGATTCATATCTCAAAGTATAAGATATATTTTTTCTAGAATGTATGGGGTAAAGAAAAAATTGGAGAAAGAAGGATGTCTCGCGCACACGTGCAAAAGCATCGCATCTCTTCACAATTTGGAGAGTCCTTATCCCAATCAAATTCTTTTAGATTGGAATGATTTTTGGTAATGATATTTTGCACTTGATAAGATATTTTTGATAATTTTTTTAAAATTTTTCCAAACTTATCTGGATGTCAAACGGATTCCATAAGTTGGGCCTGATGCCTGCATGCGGTGATCAGTACTCGCGTGAAGAGGTGCGAGGATAGCATCCTTCTGTGAGAATTTTATCACCATTTTTTATTTTATAGAATTTAGATTGATTCCCCAATCCACATGCATCTTTGAGGATTTTTTTGATTTGAGAAGGGATGTGAAAATATCTCTTCTTTGGTTGCACATGCGCAGACCAAGGTGCTGATTGATGTATCATGGATAAGAGTCCTTCTACTTGAAGAAACTCTTATCTCTGATAATCAGATCAGATATACCTTTTGGATAAGGCATGTCCCTCTCTTTTGGCATCTCTCTGATGGCTATAAATAGGTCGGGGCACTGGGTATCCAATGAATCTAAGAGGGATTTCCAATTTCTCTCCTGTTGCTCTCCTTTCTTTCTTACAACCTATCTTAGTTTTAGGACTAGGCTTTGGGATTTAAGACAAAGCCTTATCTGATCTTAACAAGGGTTGTAAGGGTCCTAAAGAAGGAGAATCAGAAGTTTAGAGGAGGTTCTAAGAGGTTGAGGTTAGGTTCTTAAAGAAACTTGATCGGTACGAGGCTAGTTGAGTTCTAGGGGCTAAAACTCTTGAAGCAAGGTGAAGAAGGAGCACTGTCTTTGGTTCAATTTCTGTGTGGATCACCATTGGAGGGCGGATACTTGGACACCTTATAAAAATTGAGATTAGCACTATAGGTATTCTTCTTATCCTAATTTATATTTATTATGCTTTGATTATTATAGTCAAGAGTTTCTGGGTATTAGGGCTTCCGGTGCATTGTGTGTTTTGAATGAAAATTTTAAACACCTAACCCTTCCGCTGTGCCACCGGAACCCAACAGTGGTATCAGAGCCTATCTTGATTTATGTAATCAAAGATTAAAATTATTATATTGATTGCGATCAAGCATGAGTTTTTGGTTTGGTTCAAGTCGGGTCAAGGGTTGAACCCGATGGAACATCCAAACCCTATCATGTCTTAGAGATATATTTTAAATATAAAATGCATGATGTATGTGTAAAATTTTCTTAGTAGCTTAGTACTCTAATTGTAGTTCATCACCAGGCCATCCGGTCATAAGAGTAAGTAGGGTTCAAAGATCCTCTCTTCCTATTCAATAGGGTACTCTTATGGCATGTAGGGGTGCCACTATGATGTTCCAAGAAAAAAAACTGTGAAAAGAGTATTTTATATTCATACATGTTATTAGAACTTCATGCATATATGATATGCTTAAGATGTTTAGTTATAATCATATTGTATGATTCTGCTTCCATATCTTAGAGATATGATAAGATGCCATAATTAGTTGTTATGATTATTAAGATATAACTATTATAGTGCATTCTTGTGATAGATTGAATTAGGATGTATTTGAGACCATTAAAGCCCTCATAAAAATCATATTAAGTCGTAGTGTTGTGAACTAGAAGCTGATCTATTTTTTTGAATCGATTAATTAATTGATGTCTAAGGAGTGTTTCAAGTGCGGTGGTTATTTAATTGATTCTGTTGCTGGCCTGACTAATTTTATTGGTGTATAAGAAAAGCAATGGAGGGACCCCCACCAATCTTAACACTTTTCTGGCCAATTAGTTTAGTTCGAATCTTGAATGAAGGTAGCTTAGTATTTTAAACACTACTAAGGGCCTTCCTTCATGCTAGGTTAATGTTACATCATGAACTATGGCTAGTTTGTTATGTTACCATAAGGCTTGTCATAAGGATTGATATAACATAATCCTGGTACATAAAAGATGCTTACGATAATTTTGAATATACTGCTTTGTTGTGCTAACACAAGGGCAATTATATTTGATTTTGACTGTATTGAAATGAAGGGTCTTACTTAACTAAAATATTATAGATTGTTGTGTTAACACAAGGCTAATAATATTTTAGAGGTCAAGATAAAATATTGAGAATTGCATGAGATGTAATTGGAAAAAGTTTCCTACCTATGAACTCATAAGGGTTTGTTGTGTTAACACAAGATTGTTATGAGGAATTAGGGTCTCAATCCCACTAAGATAAATATAAAATATATCTTGTTTATCATAAGAGAGGGCTACGGTATCTGATAAAATAGTGGGAGACATAACTAGTTTTAAAAGTCCTCATCTAGTTATGCATGTCAAACATGAGTGGTCTGCTTATACTATTATTTTATGTAGATTTAAGTCTACATTATGGCTTTTTTATTTTTATCCCATGATACCATAAATAAAACTATATTGATCGATACAACTATGTGGATTGATTGAGGAACTTGCAAATTAGGTTTATATCAAAAAAAAACTTCGATATTCTAGATATTTCTAACCCTAGATTGGTCAGTAATAATGAGAAGTAATAATATCCGTATGGATATTATTTATGAAAAATTTAGACATTGAGAGTATAATTACAAGAATTATCTTGCAAGATTGAAGCAGGGTGCAAGTGTAACACCAAAAGATATGTATATGATACAGACCTATTTTTCATTGAGTGATTCAGACTCTGATATTTGGATATTGGATACTATCTATAGATCGCACATTTGTAATTCATTACAGTGACTATAGAATATCAAAGGTCTGAAAAGAGATGACCTCGAGCTTTATAGCATAAGTGGAGAGTCTATTAGCGCAAAGACTATGGGAACCTATATGCTTGATTTACCTTTGGATAAAATTTTAGAATTAAAAGACTATTATTACATGCCAAAGATCATTAGAAATATTATTTCTATACCTTTATTGTTAAAACAAGGTTATGAAATAAGGCTAATAGAAAATGGATGCTCTAATCTTTTTAATAAATTTTATGACAGTGGTTATATTGATAACAATCTTTTAATTTTTACACTCAATAAAAATATTTTTTATATTAAAAAAAATATGAAAAAAAAGAAAAAAAATATGAATGTCACATATCTCTGACATTGTTGTCTTGGTCATATTAGTGAGTCAAAGATAAATAAGTTATACAAAGAAGAATTCTTTGATCCAAATGATTATGAATCATTGGGGACTTATAAATCTTCTCATAGGTAAGATGACCAAGACTCCATTTTCTTAATATGGAGAGAGAATAAGTGAGTTGTTAGCTCTAGTACATATAGATATATATAGACTGATAACAACTCAGACCAGAAGAAGATACTCCTATTTTATTACCTTTATAGATAATTTATTAAGGTTCAGATATGTGTATCTTATGAAATATAAATTCGAAGCTTTTGATAAGTTCAAGGAGTATCAAGGTATGGTCGAGAAATAAACTGAAAAAAGTATCAAAGTTCTTCGATCTGATCGAAGAGGAGAGTACTTATGCAGTGAATTTCTTGATCATCTTAAAAGTAAAGGTATTCTCTCTGAATGGATCCCTCCTTATACACCTCAGTTAAATGGTGTAGCAGAAAGGAGGAATCATATTTTAATGGATATGGTGCGGTCTATGATATGCTTCACCGATCTCCCAATATCTTTCTAGGGATAATGCCTTAGAGACTGCCATATATATATTAAACAGAATGCCTTCAAAGTCTGTTGCAAGAACTCTATATGAGATATGGAATGGAAGGAAGCCTAATCTTAAATATCTTAAGACTTTGGACTGTCCTACTTATATCAAAAATATTTTTGGACATAAGCTTAATGCTAGATCAGATAAGTGTAGGTTTGTAGAGTATCTTAATAAAATTAATGGATATTATTTTAACCATTCTACTGAACAAAAGATGTTTGTGAGTAGGCATGCCACTTTCTTGAAATATGAATTTATCCAAAAAGGAGACAATGGGAGGAATATTGAATTTATAAAAGTTCATGATCTACAAACTGATCCAGAAATACCAGTGGTTGGACCACAAGAAGATCCTCAATCAAAAGTACCCAAGGATGAGGTACATCCACTATACACAACTCCTCTTCGAAGGTCTGATAGAGTGCGTCAAGCATCTCTGAGATATAATTTTATCATTGAGAATAATAATTCTATCAATATCATTCAGGATGTTGATCCACTAATCTATTCGGAAGCTGTTATGAGTAGAGACTCAAACAGATAGCTAGAAGCTATGAAATCTGAGATAGACTTGATGAATACCAACCAAGTATAGACCTTGGTTGATGCACCTGAGGATGTGACCCCAATATAGGGTGCAAGTGGGTCTTCAAAAGGAAGATCAGAGTAGATGGCCAAGTAGAAACCTACAAAGCTAGATTAGTGGCGAAGGATTTCAGTCAAAGGCAAGGAATTGGCTATGATGAAACCTTCTCACCAATGGCTATGCTCAAGTCCGTCCAGATTTTGCTTCTAATAGCGGCATACTATGATTATGAAATCTGATAGATGAATGCCAAGACCATTTTTCTTAATAGTAATCTAAAGGAAGAGGTCTATATGACTCAGCCAGAGGAATTTGTCTCAAGTGGGAGAGCAAATCAAGTATGTAAGCTAATGAGATCCATCTATGGATCGAAGCAGGTTTCAAAGAGCTGGAACATCTGATTTGATATGACAGTCAAAGAGTTTGGCTTTATCAAAAATATGGATGAACCATGGTATACAAGAAGACAAGTGGGAGTATTATTATCTTCTTGATTTTGTATGTTGGTGACATATTGCTCATTGGGAATGATATCCCAATGATGCAATCGATCAAGACTTAGCTATCGAATAAATTTTTCATGAAAAACTTGGGTGAAGCATCCTATATACTGGATATAAAGATCTATAGAGATAAATCTAAAAAGATGTTAAGCTTATCCCAATCACGGTACATAGATCTCATATTAAAGAGATTTAATATGGAGGCAAGTAAGAGGTTATCTGTCTGTAAGTCATGGAATACGTCTCTCTAAGAGAATGTGTCCTAAGACACTAGAAGAGAGAAAAAGGATAAATGAAATCTCTTATGCTTTAGCTATGGGATCAATTATGTATGCCATGCTATGTACCAAGCCTGATGTAGCATATACTTTGGGCATAGCTAGTAGATTTCAGGCTGATCCAAGAAAGGATCATTGGAAAACAGATGATAGCAAGTCAATATCAGGGTATGTGTTTATCCTAAATAATGAGGTAGTGAGTTGAAAGAGTTTTAAGCAGTAGATAGTAGCTGACTCAACTACTGAGCCAGAGTATGTTGCTGCTAGTGAAGCCATTAAGGAAGCTGTCTGGATGAAGAAACTCATCATAGATTTAAGAGTCGTTCCTAAGATTGAAGGATTGGTGTCACTCTAGAGTAATAACATTAGAGCCGTTATTCAAGATAAGGAATCTAGGTCTCATTATAGATCCAAGCACATCATCAGATGTTTCCATCTTGTTAGAGACAAGATGTTATCCTTAAACAAGTGGATAGAAAGAATAATACAGCAGACCCATTCACTAAGGCCATACCATAGCAGCTATATGATTATCATCATGATTGTCTGAGATACAAAGATGATTGGCTTTAGTGCAAGTGAAAGATTGAAAGAAAAGTACCCTATAAGTCAATTACAAGGATGTTACGATGGGACTTTCTTTATAATTTTTCAACTCATGAAATGACATTTATTATTATTTGAGATATTGATTCATCATATTAGTTGCATCTTATTATGTCTAAGATTATGATGAACTTCAAAGATTAGGATAATAATTTTAGGAGATATGAATTGGTCATGCTAGTGAGACCTAAAATCTTAAAATCCTAATATTAAATATTCCTGATCGTAGGAGCATTGAGTCGGGGATCAATGTTCCGAATAGACTGGTACATCCTATGTATGCTCAATGGAGAGGATGGCAGATTTCACTAGCCACTTGTGTGAGACACTAATACAAGGATGTGGGTGCTCATTTGAGAAATGAGTCCACTGAATTGACTCGATGAAAGAGAACATCTTATGGAAGCCTTATTTGCATGTCAAAGATGGTTCTCTAAGTGGGAGCTGTGAAAGTGATTCTTAGACCTAAGACCACCATGGAATCTTGTGCACATAAATTCATATTTTGGTTCATACCCAGGCATAGCATTAAGACATATACGGGGTGTTCTGGATATGGTGGAGTGTGTATGGAGGATGTGAGTAGGTCAACATGAAATCAATCACTCCTAATAAGAGGAGATCGCATCCTGTGTATTCTCAATCCTAGATGACTCAAGAAAAGTCTTTTGGATAAAAGCAAGAAGGAGATTAGAAAGAGTTTCTAAGCTTCTTCATTGGAGTCATCATTGGTTAATTGAGAATCGATATGAATATGTGTTTAAGTTTGACATGATTCTATACTCATGAACATATTCAGGGTGCAAGGATGATCGAAGGATTCAATTGCACGGTAATTTACCATTGAAGGGTATATTTGATATTTTCATCAAATTTTATATCTTCTAGATAGTTATAATATATTGCTAGATATCAATCTTAACTTATAGATTTTTGATTAAATTAAAGAGTTTATTTCGATTGCCAATTAGAAAGGATTCTAATTGTTGAGCTGGGGTTAGCTTGATTGGATCTAAATTGATAAGATTGAAATCTAATCAAATTTGGTCAACTTATATGCAGACCTACTGCTGGCTAGATGTGAAACTTAATGGATCACACACATATAGAAATTGGCCAAAGATCCTTTTGAAAAAGGTTGATTGGAATTTTGGATTCAATCAGGGTTCTGGTAAGCATGCTAGCACATATGGAAACCCTTGCTCCTTTGGAGACTAATTTGATCCCATCTCTTGCTAATTAGCTAGCCCAATTTGGTAGACATTTGGGTCAGGTCATGATACCTGAAAGCAGCCTAAATTGGGGTACCACATCCCATGTTAACGCCAAATATAAAGAGTCCAAGTTGTGGTGGACTCTTGGTGTAAACAGGTTCTGCCTACAAGTGTTGGCATGGTAAAAGAGCCGAAGGCACATCAACGGACAAAGCATATTCTGCATTGCTACCACCTTGTTCGAGAGATCGTGGATCGAGATGACATCGATCTTCAAAAGATTGATGGAAAGGAGAACCTGATCGATCCATTCACTAAAGCCCTTACAGTAAAGTAGTTTGAAGATCACAAAATGAAGATGGATATACGATATTGTACCAATTGATTTTAGTACAAGTGGAAGTTGTTGGAAAGTGTATCTTAAAGTCAATCATCAGTCTGTTGACGATTGTGCTAATTGATGTAATTGTATATGAATTAATTAATAAAATATTTATTTGATAATTTTTCATTATAAGCTTGTACATCTTCTATATCAAACTTTTGTGTTATGATGAAAGTCCTTAGGATTATTTTAAATCAATAAAGAAAGATTTATCGTTTAATCCTTAAATGAGTTTGCGATCAAATGACATGCTATTACTAGGATGATAGATATATCAAGTGTAGGTTATTGTGTGCCATATAAATTGGTTGTCCTCTTAACCAAGGAGTGTAAAGATGCTAGTATGGCATGCAGGTGAAATGTAGGAGTACATTTCACTGAACATGACCAACCCCAGAATACTCTACTGTCAAGAGTCACTCTGAAGGAATATGGGTATACGTGTCCCTCCGATTTGAGATCACCACGGTGACTTGCAAGTAACTCACTGTACTTTGATGCCAGACTACTTGAATTTTTAATTCAGGATCGAAAGATTTTTGGATACAGTCAAATACTTGTGAAGTCGGTGCGTGAGTCAAGATAAAATTGACCACTCCAAAAGATTGGAGAGAATACTTTGTGCTTCAATTTAACAAGACCTTGGTCAGGGCAATCCTTGTGAGGAGTCACAGGATTTATTAGGTTGAGACACATAATGAATGTACTGTTAAGAGTTGACAGTTTAAACTCTAAGTCATCCTAGCATCAAAGGTCAAATGAATTATACTGTAACTATATCCAAGTATGTTCTTGAGTATTATTTTGCATACATTCGGTCTGTCCGAATGTTGGATACCATTGCTAGATGGTTGCTCTGATTGGTACAGAAGTCTATTTCTATACTACTAGCTTAGATTTGAATCTATGAAGTCATACACATTAGAAGTTTTTCTCTGATCAGATGGTTAATTTGAAGAGTCCCACTGACTGGGACTCTCGTGAAGAGTCCCATTGGATGGGGACTCTACTAAAGAGTACCACTGGATGGGGACTCTGGAGAAGAGTCCCACTGGACTGGGACTCTATTATTAATGAAGAATTAATTAGTGATTAGATCACTAATTAACTTAATTTGATTAAGTATTAAAATCTAGATCAAGTCTGATTGAATTGGATTCAATAAGGTCAAGTTTGATTAGGTTATAAGATGACCTTATGACCTAATCGGTAAGGGAGAAATGATCCTAATTTGATCGAATCTATGACTCAATTAATTTACTGATTTAATCAGATTTAATTAAGATTATTAGAGCTTAATTAGATTATATTCATCATATTTTATTTGGATCTAATTGGATTGAGATTGAAAGAAATCAAATTGGTCAAACCCTAGAGTCCCAAATGAATGGACTCTCTCCCTTGCGCCCCCCAAAAAGACTCACCCTTTTCTCATCGCACAAAATTAGTTTGTGCTTGAGAAAACCTGAAGCTAAACCCCTTTTTGTCGCCCTCTTTGGAGTGGATAAGGTTTTTTTTAAATTGAATTGAAAAGGTTTGAATTTAAATTCAAAAACCTATCCCTATCATCCCACTCGTCGGTGCCTTATGAGGGAGCCTATTTTGTGCAACAAAAAGGAGGAGCTCCTATATGTTTTCCATATCCAAAATTATCTGGTAGGTCCCTCTTTAAGTTAGATAAAAATAAAAAAAAGTTGAAATTAAATTAAAATTTAAAATGATTTAAATGGCAACAAAATTCAGCCCTTATCCTATCTAACCTAATCTGTGTGACAACCATAAAAAGCTCACATTTTTGTGCACCAAAAAATCTAAGGTTTTCACCATGAGATACCAAATAGAAAGAGGGGCTGAATACCTTTCTTGGGTTGTAAGGTTTGGATGGGCTTCTATCTTCCTTGGCATGAACAAAAGAGGAGACCGATCTCCTCTCGGGTGAGAGACCTAGAACTGTTCTAGAATTTCTAGGTGAGGGAAAAACCAAAGAGAAGAGTGTTGAGAATCATGTCTCAAAGTCAATCATCAGTCTATTGACAGTTGTGTTTATCATTATAATTTTATATAAATTATTAAATTAATAAATATTATTTAATTTTTTTATCACTATGTACATCTCATGTTGAACTCCTGTTATGTGATGAAGTCCTTAGGACTATTTGATTTGATATAAAAGAATATATCATTTAGTTCTTAAATCTTAAGTTCATAACCAAATGATATACTATTATTAAAATGATAGCTATATCAAGTATAGATCACTGTGTGTCATGTACGTTGGTTGTCCTCTTAACTAAGGAGTGTGGAGACACTGGCATGGCATGCAAGTGAGATATAGGAGTACATCTCACTGAACGTGATCAATTACTGAGCACTCTGCTGTCAAGAGTAGCTCACGAAGGATATGGATATAAATATCTTTCTGATCTGAGATCACCATGGTGACTTGCATGCAACTCACTATATTTAATACCGGACTACTTGAATTTTTAATTCAGTGATGAAAGATTTTTGGGCATAGTCAAGTACTTGCGAAGTTGATGTGTGAGTTAAGATGGAATTGACCCCTCCAAATAAGTAGGAGTTAATGTATCAGTGTGTTTCAATTCAGTAAAATCTTAGCCGGGATAATCCATGTGATGAATTTTGAAAATTAAAATACAATATGAATGATCATATCAGGGTTGGTAGTTAAACCTTAGGTCACCTTGAACATTTGAATCAAAAGAAAGAATTATACGATAACCATATGCCAATAGATTCCTGAATGATGCTTTGCAATCTTTCGACCTATCAAGACGTCGGGTATCATTACTAGATGGTCACTTTGATTAGTATAGGAAGATTATTTTTATACTATCGATTTAGGTTCGAACCTATGGGATCACACTCAAAAAAAATTTTTGACTGATCATATGGCTGATCAACGATTAAGAATCGTTCTAGGATAAAACAGCCAATTCGATTGATGATTAATCCTATGCAAAAGTTATAATAAATCAATTCACTACTTGCTAGTGAATTATGAGAGGATGATTAGTAATTAGATTACTAATTAATTCAATTTGATTGAACATTGAGGTTTAGATCGAATCTAATTGAATTGGATTCAATTTGGTTTGACCTGATTAGGTTATGAAATGATCTAATCACTAAGGATGTTCGATTCCTGATATGATCAGGACTTGAGCTCGATTAATTTTTTATTTGATTAAGATTTGATCAAAACTATTTACTATCTAATTAGATTAGATTTAATAGTCCAATTAGGTTTAACCTAATTTAGTTGGGTTAAGAATCTAATTGGATGAGAAAAATAATTCGAATTCGAATCCCTTGCACCTCCTTTATCTACGCCCTCTTATCCTTCACATGAGAAATATTTTATATGATTTTTTTTTATGCCCAGAAGTCTTTCTCACATCTTCATCTGAGTCTTTTTGAATTAGAAATTAGTTGATTTAAATTTGAGTTCAAATTGGTTTGAATTTGAATGAAAACCTAGAGTCCAAATTGAGTTGGACTCTCCTCTTTATGCCACCACATTTCCCCATGCATAAAGTATTTTTGCATGAAATTTTTTACACCATTCTGATGTTGATCAATCTCTCTCTAATTTTATAAGATAAAAAAAAAGTTTGATTTAAAATTTAATTTAAATTTGATTTGAATTGGTGATAAGGATCAACCAACACTTGAATTTGAACCGAAACTACCTCATTCTTATCCTTATCTTTCATGGAATGCCAACCTTAAAAGGGGATTAGTTCTGTGTGAGATTAGAAGTGATTTTTGATGTGAGAAACTTAAGAGAAGGGACATAAAGAGTTGAGAGTGGGTTGGGCTTTTATGCGTGAGAAACAGAGGAAGTGTTCTTCCTCTCGGGTGTGAGCTGTGGGTTCTAGGGTTTTATCTCTAGATTTTATGAGAAGAAAAATATAAAAGTGACTCTTGTCCAATCTTCCATACCATCACCTCCTCATAAAGCTTCATTTTCTGATCTGGAGGAGTCAGAAAGATCCAAAGACAGGAGCTTGGATCAGCCATCCACAGCCTTTGATGTGAGCTAGCACTCCCACGAAGGAAGATCCGATCAGAGCTTCGAGTGGACGATCTGTAGAGGCTGGATGATCTGTGTGGCTGCTCAACATCAGCAAGAGCTTTGTACCATACTTATTAGTAGTGGAGATCATCGATCGATGAAAAGGTGATGAGTTCTGAACTCTATCAACATAATCTAAAAGTTAGATCAGATTCAAGGCATCGATGTGATTGATATAGTTTTTTATTTTATATCAAATTTTATATATAATTTTTTTATATCGTAGATCCTTAATGGTAGTTTAGATCTAATCTAAGATATATTTAGAAGATTAAAATATTTAATCTTTTATTATTCTACTATAAAATTTTAAAAATACATACTTTGAACTACCCATTTTCCCTTCAGATGGTATCAGAGCAAGATTTCTTATGACATGAATTTTTTGTATATAATCTGATTTTAATTATTTAGATTAGATCTAAATAATTAAATTTAAATCTAAATAATATAGTAATCTTATTGAATAAATCCTCATAGCTGTCCGATCATTAAAGAAATTAGGATTTCACTATCCTATTTACTCATTCGATGAGATCTCCTATGGCGTGTAAAGGTGCTGCACGATCTTTTCCATGATGATGAATAATAAAAAAAAATTTAAAATTTTATTTTAAATCTAAAATAATATATATTAGATCTAAAATTAAAATCTTGATCATTAGATGATTGATTGTAAAAATATTTTATAAAATTAAAAATTATTTTCAAACACCAAATTCGAACTCATATTAGTCCAAAACTTAATTAAGAATTAAGCGATCTAGATTTGAGAATCAAAAATTTAAAGTATTAATTTCATAACTCATGGGTTGATGGGTTAGCTCGAGTCAAGTCTATTTAACTGGGTTAGACTTAGGGTTAGAAATCATTGATAATAGACCATGTTAGTAATTGATCAAATCTAATTAAAAGTTAATTCTGATTGGATCAATTTTTTCTGTTAATCAATTTAAATAGATGTAGTTGGTCAAGTCTATGTCTTTGATTAGACCAATATAGACTTTGATCATAGTTCCATAGTCGAATCTAACTCTATAAGTTGATCAAATTGAAAATGACTAACCAGTTGGTATCTAAGATAAATATGATAGCTTTGATCGGTGGTCATTAATTGGGAGCTACTCGCATAGATTGAGTCTATGTTGAGTTAATGGCATATCCCTCCCATCGATCTTACTTATCTGGCCAACATGGTAAATCATATTTTGATTAGATAACTTAATGATTGGAGTTAACCCATGCTAACTAGAAAATTAGTGTGACTGATTTAGGTGCCCCTAGTTCGACTTGTCTTGAGTCCTCTTCATGACTTGATGAAGTCAATGGGAGGATTTATGATTGGTTGGCTGGATCAGCTTTTACCTAATCCTCTTTAATCTGACTTGATGAAGTCAGTGAAAGGATTAAGATTAAATGGTCAAGTCTTTTCTTATCTCTCAATTCAACTAATTAAATCTTCTAAAATTGTTAGGTCCCTAAAAAAGAAATAGTTATGGTGATAACTAGATCATAGCCTCCCATTAAGTTGGGTGATAATAAGTCCAACGGTTTAGATGATCATTGGAGGTGCCACATGCCTGGTGCTCATCTGGCTGTCAAAATTATCATTCATAATATGTTGTTTTAGTTGTGTATTTATGATGATGGTGAGGTTGGCCGAGCCACACTCGGGTCTGGTCACTTGTTTGTTAGATACACTAAATTCTGACATGTTATGATTGGACCTAACCAAAACTTTCAGTGGAGGCACCACACGTCTGCTGAAGAGGTGTCTGGGGTAAAATTGAATACTAAAAATTATTTAGTAAAATAATAGGTTAAAAATCTACCCATGAATAAACAACGATTGGTCGAGCCACACTCAGACCCATGTGCAGTCCATGTGGATTCTAGTACCCACTAAAAAATTAGTGTAATTTCTTGAATTGAAGGTAGAGGCTATCAATTCGAATAAAATAGTAGAAGAACCTTTAAACTAAAATCCATATCTTTAGGCTTAATCAATTCATATACTAATTAGGTTCTGATTTTTTTTTTGCAGTTATGGCCACCACCTTGTCGCTCTGATCACTATTAGATAGTGATAAATTTTGATAGCTAGTATCGAAAGCTCAAAATTATCCTAAAGCACGAACAGATCTTGTATGTGTTAACTGATTCGACACCTGAAGAGCCAACTCCAAATGCATGTAGCTCGATCAGAGATACTTATCAGAAGTGGCTCAATGATCGAACTACGGTTTGTTGTATTATGCTGACGGTGATGAATGATGAGTTTAGCCATCATTTCGAGAATGCTCAGCCACTGGACATGTTGCAAATATTGAATGAGTCTTTTAACACACCCGATGATGTTGAGAGGCACAAAACTAGTTGTGTCATCTTCAACGCTTGAATGAGGAAAAGAGCATCAGTCACTGATCATGTATTGTATATGATCGAGATAATTGAGCACCTAAGCAAGCTCAACTTTCTCCTGCATGAGCAATTAGGAAAAGATGCTATTCTGAACTCTCTGTCCAAGTCCTACCTCCCACTTCTTACTCATTTTTGAATGACAAATCCTATAGTTAACTACCACAGTTTGCTGGGGTTGCTGCAAAACTTTGAGAAGGATCACCAGCTCTAAAAGGAGTCGGTGCATGTTGTGGGAGGGTCTTCTTCTGGACATAAATCCTTTAAGAAAGGAAAAAAGAACAAAAAGAACAAGAAAAAGGTGCAAAGTGCTGGGGCACCCAAGCCCAGTCAGACCAAGAAACTCAAGTCCAACCAGAGCCAGGTGGAATGCTTCTACTGCAAGAAGTAGGGGCACTAAAAAAGAAATTATCCTCAATACATTGCCTCCCTGGATTCGAATAGATCGATAAAGAAGCAAGTTATTGCTGGACAAGGTAATTATATGATAACACCTTGTAATTTCTCAATTTATAATTCTACTACCTAGGTATTAGATACCGAAAGTTCTTTTAATATTTATAATTCATTGCAGGGTCTGTAGGTCAGTAGAAGATTCGAAGAAGGCGAAAGGTTCCTTAATGTTGGAGATGGAAGACCAATTGCAGTTCTAGCGTTAGGGACTATTAAGCTTATATTCAAATCTAATGTAATTATTCTAAGTGAATGTCACTTTTGTCCTTTCTTTTATATTGAATATTATTTTTGTAAATCTTTTGGCCATGTACGGTTATAAAATTTAATTAAAAAAAATAATTTTAATATCATTATGAATAGTGTTAATATGATGAATGGACAGCTGAATAATAATATTTATATATTATCACAATCTGTTAGTGTAATGTATACATCCAACAAATACTCTGGAATTAGTGATGTCTCCGATATCTATCTTTAGCATTATAGGTTAGGTCATGTTAACAAGAACAGAATAAACAAGTTGGCACAAGAGAGAATCTTCGAAGTCAGTGATTGTGAATCACTTCCAATCTGTAAGTCCTATCTTCTTAAAAAAATAACCAAATCATCTTTTATTGAAAAAAGTGAGCAGGCCAGTGATGTTCTAGGTCTGATACATACTGATGTATATGGATCAATGAACACTAGTGTCAGAGATGGATATTATTATTTTATTACATTTGCAGATGACCTATCGAGGTATGGGCAAATCTACTCAATGACACATAAATCAGAATCATTTGAAATATTCAAACGATTCCATAATAAAGTAGAGAAATAAACTAGAAAGAGTATTAAAACTCTTCAGTTCGATCGAGGAGGAGAATACCTCTTCAGTGAGTTTCTGACATACTTAGAAGAGAATGAGATTCTCTCACAATAGATCCCTCCTAGAATACCATAGTATAATAATGTATTAGAAAGGAGGAATCAAACCCTGTTAGACATGGTTCGGTTCATGATGGGCTTTGCAAGTCTGTCGATTTCTTTTTGGGGATACGCACTTGAGTCGGCTTGTTATATTTTAAATAAAATTTTGAGTAAGTCTGTAAGTAAAACACCATATAAGATATAGACAGGACATAAGCCAGCACTCTCTCACCTTAGGATTTGGGGATGTCCGACTTATGTCAAATATTTGAAAACTGACAAGCTTGGACCTAGGTTTGACAAATATCTATTTGTAGGGTACCCAAAAGAGACCAAACAATATTACTTCTACCTTGCTAACAAAAAGAAGGTGTTCATCAGTAATAAGGCAGCCTTTTTAGAAAAGGAGTTTCTTGGTGAAGGAACTAATACCTCAAAAATTGAACTTGATGAAGTTTGATCGGTAGAAGAGCCAACATAATCTAGTAAACTCATAGAGTCGGATTTGATTAGATCAAATCTGAAACCTATTGTAGAAACATATTTAAGAAGATCCAATAGAGTATCACATCAACTGAATAGATACTACGATTTCTTAATCTAGGATGGGGATCTGGTTGAACTTGATGAGAGCAATGAGGATTCGATCACCTATATGGATGCGATGCAGAGGTCTGACTTCGATAAGTGGCTGAAAGCCATAAAATTTGAAATGGAATCCATGAAAATCAATAATGTATCGACATTGGTTGACCCACCTGAAGGGGTAAAACCCATAGGATGTAAGTGGATCTTCAAAAAGAAGAGGAGCACAGATGAAAAGGTAGAGATCTATAAAGTCTGTCTGATTGTCAAGAATTACCGTCAGCGTTATGATATTGACTATGATGAGATATTTTCTCCTGTGATAATGTTCAAGTCTATTTGAATTATACTTATGATAGCAAGATATCTGGACTATAAAATCTAACAAATGAATGTAAAAACAGTCTTCCTAAATGAAGAGCTAGAAGAAGAGGTGTATATGATACTGAAGTGAATTTCTGTGCAGGGGTAAAACGATAATTTTAAAACTTTTTCAAAATTATAATTTTACAGCAAAAATTATTAATTAATCTAATTAATTAATATATATTAACCCTATACAAGGATCTAAATATGATATATATAGCATGCATATAATTTGAAATTTAAACTTCTACAGTAAATATTTTATTGTTATGTGTTCAGAACACATTACCTTCATGCAGGTAGTCGATCGCTGCAGTCTGATCACCATCGAAAAAGTCTGATCATCGCAATGTAGCTACACAGTATGTCTGGCCTCCATGGATCATCCACACAAAATTTTCGATCTGATCGGCTCCTCACGAATGCTAGTTCGTTGCAGAACCCTTTCGATGGCTGATGCTGATCGAACTCCTTCGATCGGTGTCTGTCAATTCTTCGGACACTTTGGATCATCAGCAGAGATAGTAGAGAGGTTGATGAAGCTCTCCCTAATGTTTGGTGGGCTCACGACACTCATAGCTCACCTTCTCACTTTTCGAACCCTAGGCAGAAACCCTAGGGTACTCACGAAAGACCCTGCGCCATTTCTCTCTTCTTTTTTTTTTCTTTTCTTTTCTCATGCAGAAGGCCTTTCTCACGCCACCCTTTCTCTCTCAGATCAGATATGCGCATGCCCCACCTTCTCTCTCATTTTAAAATGGTGCAAGACCACATCTTTTCAGTATTTTCACCGCGTGAGAGGATAAAGCTAGGTGGTTGCTCACTTGAATTCAAATCGAATTTGAATTCAAATGCCAATCAACCTATCCTTATCCACTCAAGGTGTGAGAAGAGAAGGGGTGTGGGTTCTTTGTGCATGGAGAGTTTATACGAGAAACTTTTTCTCATGTAGAGCAAGTGGCGCACAAGTGGATAAGGTGGCGCATGGGATTAGTTGCCCATTCAAATTCAAATATCATTTGAATTTGAATGGCCAACCAACCATCTTTATCCACTCAAAATGGTGCACAAAGGAGGGGTGTGGGAAGGCTTCTGCATGGGAGAAAATTCATGAGAACTCATTTCTCGTGAATTCAAATAGGCGCAGGTGAGGTGAGGTGGCACAGGGAGATAAGCCAAGGTGGTTTCAAATATTAAATCAACCTAATTGAACCAACCTTATTAAAATAGGTTAGGCACAATTAGACTAAATTAAATCCAACATAATTAAACTTAATTAGACTCAATAAAATCCTAATCAAATCAAGAATTGACTAACCCCAACCCTTGATCAGATCAAGGATCAAACCACCTTGGCGATTAGGTCAACTCTTAACCTAATCGAGTCAAATCCAACTGAATCCAATTCAATTGGACTTGATCCAAAAATAATTACTCAATCAAATTGAGTTAATTAGTGATCAAATCACTAATTAAACTTCTCATAAATACTGAGTTCAAATCCGATGGGCAATCGGGCATCAAAGTCCATCAATATAAAATCCTGATCGAAGAGTCCCAAACCAGTGAGACTCTTGATCCTGGTACCCAAAATGTGTGGAACTCGTGATCAGAGAATCTTGATTCTCAATCACAGAGTTCCAAATACATAGGACTCAGAGTCCCTGAGCATTAGGACTCTTGGTCGAAGAGTCCTAGTCCAGTGGGACTCTTCACCAGCCATCAGATCAGATAGCAATCTCTAATGTGTGTGACCCCGCAGGTTCGAACCTAAATCGGTAGCACAGAAACTAATTCCTGTACTAATCAAAGTGACCATCTAGCAATAGTATCTGACGTCCGGATAGATCGAATAGTCACAATCGCAATATTCAGAACCTACACGAATATGGTTACTATATAATTCATCCCTTTTGACCCTTGTGTATAGGATGACTCAGGGTCAAACTGTCAACCCTGATCAGATCATCCGAATCGTGCTCAACTCAAATAGTCCTGTGACTCCTCACTAGGACTACCCTGGTCAAGGTTTTGCTAAATTGAAACACGACTATACACAGCTCCTGAACTGGAGTGGTCAATCCCATCTTTACACACGCACTAACAAGTCAAGTACTTGACTACACCCAGCAGCCTTCCATCACTGAATTAGAAATTCAGATAGTCCAGTGCCTAAGTGCAGTGAGTTGCTTGCAAGTCACTGTGGTAGTCTTAGGTCGGAGGGATAGTTATACCCATATCCCATCAGAGCAAATCTTGATAGCAGAAAAAGCTCCAGAGTCGGTCATGTTTAGTGCAGATGTACCCTTACATCTCACCTGTATGCCATACCAGTGTCTCCACACTCTATGGTTAAGAGGACAACCAACCCATATGGCACACAATGACCTATGCTTGATAAACGTTGTTGTCCTTGGTAACAACATATCATTTGGTCATGAACAGGTTTAAGGACTAAACGATAAATCCTCCTTTGTCGAGTCTAAATAGTCCTAAGGACTTCACCACAACACAGGAGTTCATTAGAAGATGAAACAATTTGTGATGAAAAATATCAAAATAAGTTTTATTAATTTATAATTCATATACTAATACAAAAAAGAGCACAACCGTCAACAGACTGACGATTGGCTTTGGGATACTATTCCCAACAATCTTCCACTTGGCCTAAAGCCAATCGGTGCAGTATCTAATACCCATCTTCGACTTGAAGTTGTCGAACTCCTTCACCGCAATGGCTTTAGTAAATGGGTTGGCCAGGTTCTCCTTTCTATCGATCTTCTGAAGGTTAATGTCATCTCTATCCATGATTTTTCGGATAAGATGGTAGCGACGTAGAATATGTTTCGTCCACTGGTGTGCCTTCGATTCCTTCACCTGAGCAATGGCTCCAGAGCTGTCACAATAGAGCAGAACTGGACCAACAAGGGAGGGTGCTACTCCGAGCTTGATGATGAATTTTCTCAGCCACACCGCTTCTTTGGCAGCATCTGATGTAGCGACATACTCTGCCTCGCAAACTGAATCTGCCACAGTGTGCTGCTTGGAACTCTTCCAGCAGACAACTCCACCATTAAGGGTAAAAATAAATCCCGACACACTCTTGTTGTTATCGTGATCAGACTGAAAACTGGAATCTGTAAACCCTATAAGTCTCAAGTCTGATTCACCATAAACAAGCCACTGGTCTTTAGTATTTCTTAAATACTTCAGGATGATTTTAACAACCTTCCAGTGATTCTCCCCTGGATCAGATTGGTATCTACTCACTACTCCTAGTGAGTATGCCACATCTGATCGTGTACATGTCATGGCATATATGATAGATCTCACTATCGAAGCATATGAAATTCTATCCATATGCTCTCTCTTGAGGTATTGTCGGACAATCCCTCTTCGAGAGAGAAATTCTATGGCCTATCGGTAGATAGCCTTTCTTGGAATTCTCCATGCTGAACTTCTTCAATATAGTATCAATGTACGTAGACTGAGATAAGCCAAGCAACCTTTTAGATCTATCCCTATAGATCCTCATCCCTAGGATGTAGGAAGCTTCTCCCAGATCCTTCATGGATAACAGTGACGACAGTCAAATCTTTATTCCTTGTAATGTAGGAACATCATTCCTGATTAAGAGAATATCATCCATATACAATACAAGAAATACTACTACTGGATCATTAGCCCACTTATAAATGCAGGGCTCTTCTCCGTTCTTAACGAAGCCATACATCTTGATCGTCCTATCAAAATGTATGTTCCAACTTCGGGATGCCTGCTTAAGTCCATAAATGGACCTCTGTAGCCTGCACACCTTAGACTCATCTGTGGATGTGAACCCTTCAGGTTGTATCATATACACCTCTTCGTCCAGCTCTCCGTTTAGGAAAGCTGTCTTCACATCCATCTGTCAGATTTCATAGTCCAGATGGGCAGCTATCATAAGCATAATTCAAATGGATTTGAGCATTGCCATGGGAGGAAATGTCTCGTCATAGTCTATACCATAACGTTAATGATATCCCTTGACAACCAGACGGACTTTATAGGTCTCTACCATTTCATCTGCGCCCCTCTTCCTCTTGAAGACCCATTTACACCCTATGGGTTTTACTCCTTCGGGTGGGTCAACCAATGTCCACACATCGTTGACCTTCATGGACTCTATTTTGGATTTCATGGCCTCTAGCCATTTCTCAGAGTCAGGTCTCTGCATTGTATCCATGTAGGTAATCGGATCCTCATCATTTTCATCAAGTTCGACAGGATCGCTATCCCGGACCAAGAAACCATAGTATCTGTCTGGTTAACATGGTACTCTACCAGACCGCCTTAAGGGTGCAGGAACAATGGGCTTCGGATCTGATCTAATCAAATCCGGTTTAGGTTCAGCAACTTGGGTCGATTTTTTCACCTGCCGAACTTCCTCAAGTTCGACCTTAAAGGCAACTATCCCTTCACCAAGGAACTCCTTTTCCAAAAAGATTGCCTTAAGGCTGACAAACACCTTTTGCTCATCAGCTAGGCAGAAATAATACCCTTTGATCTCTTTTGGGTACCCTATGAAATAACACCTGTCAGACCTAGGTCCAAGCTTGTCCATAATTAAATGTTTAACATAAGTCAGACACCCCCAAACCCTAAGGTGCAAGAGTACTAGCTTACATCCTATCCATATCTCATATGGCATTTTGGTTACAGACTTACTCGAAACCCTATTTAGAAGGTAACAAGCTGATTCGAGTGCATATCCCCAGAGAGAGATCGACAGACTAGCAAACCCCATCATGGATCGAACCATGTCCAATAAGATCCAATTCCTCCTTTCGGACACACCATTATGCTGTGGTGTTCCAGGAGGAGTCCACTAAGAGAGAATCTCATTCTCCTCAAGATATGTCAGAAACTCATTGAAAAGATATTCACCTCCTCAATCAGATCGAAGAGTTTTAATACACTTCCCAGTTTATTTTTCTACCTCATTTCGGAATAGTTTGAACATTTCAAATGACTCCAACTTATGCTTCATTAAGTAGACATACCCATACCTCGATAGGTTGTCTGTGAAGGTTATGAAGTAGAAATATCTACCTCTTGCACTTGAGCTCATGGGTCTACATACATCAGAATGTATCAGACCCAAGAGTTCACTGGCTCGCTCATCTTTTCCAGTAAAAGGTGATTTGGTCATCTTCCCAAGAAGACAGGACTCACAGATTGAAAGTGATTCACAATCATCAACTTCAAGAATTCCTTCTTGAGCCAACCTGTTTATCCTATTTTTATTGATATGACCTAGCCTACAGTGCCAAAAGTAGACTTCTGACATATTATCCATTCTAGGGTATTTACCGGAGGTTTGAACCATATTAACAGACTGTGATAGTAAGTAAATTTCATTATTTAGTTATCCAACAAACATTGTAACACCATTCAAAATAATATTGCAAATATTTCTTTTTATTAAAAATTCATAACTGTACATGGCCAAAAGGCCTACAGAAATAATATTTAATAAAAAACTTAGACAATAGTGATATTCACTCAGAATTACATTACGAGAGTTGATTACAAGATTCATGATTCCTAAAGCTAGAACTAGAACTTTGCTTCCATCTCTAACGTTCAGGAACCTCTCACCTTCATCAAATCTCCTACTGACCTGCAGACCCTGCATCGAATTACAGATATGATAAGGACTTCCGGTATCCAATACCCAGGCAATAGTATCATAAATGGAAAAGTTGCAAGGTGTTATCATATAATTACCTTGCTTCTTCTTTGGCCTGTTCGGGTCTAGGGAGGCAATGTATAGAGAACAGTTCCTCTTTCAGTGCTCCTGCTTCTTGCAAAAGAAGCACTCCGCCTGGCTCTGGTCGGGCTTGCACTTCTTGGTCTGACCCTATGCAGACGTCCCAGCATGCAGCTGCACCTTCTTATTCTTCTTCTTCTTGTTCTTCTTCCCTTTCTTAAAGGGTCGACTACCAGAAGAAGACCCTCCCACAACATTCACCGACTCCTTATGGAGTTGGTAGTCCTTCTCAAAGTTCTGCAGCAACCCCAACAAGCCGTGATAGTTCACTGCAGGCTTTGTCATCCGAAAATGAGTAAGGAAGGAGAGAAAGGATTTGGACAAAGAATTAAGGATCGCATCCTTACCGAGCTACTCATGCAAGGGAAAACCCAGTTTACTTAGGTGCTTAATCATTTCGATCATGTACAGTACATGATCGGTGATTAAGGCCCCATCCCTCATCCGAGCATTGAAAATGGCACAACTAGTTTTGTGCCTTTCAACGTCGTCAGATGTGCCAGAGGAGTCATTCAATATTTGAAGCATCTCTTGTGGCTGGGCGTTCTTGAACCCGTGGCTGAACTCATCATTCATTGCCGCCAGCATTATGCATCGAATGGTGGTACGATCGTTGAGCCACTTATGGTAAATGTCTCGGACCGTCCCTCTAGCATTCGGGGCTGGCTCCTCAGGTGCCAGATCCATTACTACATAAAGGATCCGTTCATGCTCAAGGATGATTTTCAATTTTCGATACCAGCTATCGAAATTAGGTCCCATGAGCTTGTCATTATCTAATAATGATCGGAGCGACAGAGTAGTGGCCATAGCTGCATAAAAAAAAATCAGACTTTTATTAGTACATAAATTATTAATACTAAAGACTTGGACTTTAGTCTAAAGTTTCTCCCAATATTTTTATAAACTGGTAGCCTCAACCTCCAATTCGAGGAATTACTTTAATTCCTTAGTGGGTACTAGAATCCACACAGACTACACACGAGCCCAACTTTGGCTGGTCAATCCATGTGCATCTATGGGTAGGTTCATAACCAATTGTTTCTCTAAACAACTTTTAGTAATTAATTTTGCCCCAGAACCTAATCAGTAGGCTTTGGCCTCCACTGAAAAGATCTGGTTAGGTCTAACCATTAACATGACTTGATTTGATGAATCTGACCAATAAATGATCAGGTCCGACTTTGACCGGCCAACTTGACCACCATCAGAAAGACTCAACCAAATGATCATATTATGAATGATAATTCCATTAGTCAATAAGCACCAGGCCTTTGGGTCTCCAGTGATTATTAAACTAATGGACTCATTATCACTCACTTAATGGGAAGCTATGACTTAGTTATCACTATAACTTAATCATTTTTAGGGACCTAATAATTTTTGAAAATTTTATTAAAGGATAGAAGAGAAGAAATTAACCAGCCAATTTCAATCCTCCCACTGACTTCATCAAATCAGATTAAAAAGGATTTAATTAAAGCCGACATTAGGAGCACCTAAATCAGTCACACTGATTTACCTAATGACATGGGTGAGCCCTAATCACCAAGTGATCTAATCAAAACCTAACTCATCATGTTGGTCAGGTAAGTGAGATCAGTGGAAGGGATATGCCATTAACTCGTCAGAGATCGAATCAATGCGAGTAGCTCTCAGTTAAAAACCACTGGTCAGACTGTTGAACTTACCTTAGACACCAACCGGTTCATTAGTTTTAATTTGATCGACTTAGTAAATAGGGTTCCACCATGTAGCCATGAATTAAGTCCATCTTGGTCTAGTTAAAGACATGGACCCATTCAACTACAACTATTGGAGTTGAGTCTGGAGTGTCCTTGACCTAATCTAATTCAACTTTTGATTAGATTTGACCAATTACTCTAATTTAGTATATTTCTTTAAGCTAACCTTAGGTCTAACCCAATTATGGATCTAATCCATCTAACCCATTGACCCACAAGTTTATGCAATTGTCTTAGGTCTTAATTCATAATTCTAGACCAACTAGATAACACTTAATTCTTTTAATTAAGTATTTGGGCTGATGGGTCAAGGTTTGGCATTTCAAAAATAATTTTTAAATTTGAAAGGTTTTATTTTTTTATTCACCAAATGTGTTGACTCATTTCACAAACGGATCAGCATATTTTATAAACAGCAATCCTATTGCTAATTACATAACAGAAAATAACTCAATCAAAATAAATCATGAATATTCTTTTAGATCTAATCTAACACATTCATGATAAATTTTATAATTGAACCTTTACAATTAAGTCCTTTCGTTTGTTGCTCCTTGAATTGATTTTGATGATTACAAAGCATTTGAGAAGATTACTAATAATTTTGACTTGAAAAAAAATTTATTATATTTCAGGGGCAAAATCATAATTTTATCAGACCTGATTCGAAAGCCTCAAGAGCAAAAATAAAAAAATGAGTAATCTATTGGAGGTAATTTCAATATTTTTAGAAATATATTTTGTAAGAAAATCAAGTTTATATTTTTGAGTCGACCCCATGAGTCGACTCATGGCTAAAAGGGCTGACCGGCACGCAAAATTTTTGGCTGGCACACTCTGTGAGTCGACCCCATGAGTCGACCCCTTGGCATGAGTCAACCCTATGAGTCGACCTCTGCTGCTCTACAGGCCAAAATTATAGAACAGTCATTTTCTGCTCTTTTCCACAGAGATCGACCCCATGAGTCGACCCATGAGCATGAGTCAACCCTATGAGTCGACCCCTGCGACGGAAAAATTCCGTAATGGTTAGTTTTTAGCTCATTTTGGCTGCATTTAATACCCATTTAATGTGCTCTAACGACTCTATTTTAGTCCAGATTACTCTTCACCATTATTTGAAGTTATAAAAAGGCACTTAAAGGAGAGAATCAAAGAGAAGAAAGAGATTTAAAAAAGGTTCTTCAAGCATTCATTTCAACCCTAAGCAAAAGCCCACTTAAAAAGGTCAAGAAGCTTTTATTTCAAGTTCACCAACTCCTCAAGAGCTCATTCAAGTCTTCAACCACCTTGAGGAAATTAGAAAGAGCTTCCTTCTAATTATATAAAGGTATTTAAAGCATTATTTGCTCATTAAGGAGCTACATCTATACTTTTATGTGATTAACTCCTATACTCTATTTTTGAGTTATTTAGTTTGTTTTGGAAGAAATCCAAAACATGGAAAGGTTGATCCAAACCTTGAATCGGATTGTATTGGGTTAGTTTGTACTCGAGAAACAAGTATTCTAGCTTGGGATAGCTAGAATCGGAGGTTCTGACATTGTATTCGGGTTGAATACAGTTTAGTGGATTTAAATTCCCAAGTAGGAGCTTGGGGAGTGGATGTAGGTGCAAGGTTGGCACCGAACCACTATAAATCTTCTTGTTTGTGTTATGCTTTCTTGCTCTCCTTTTAAATTTCTTTATCTTCCTGCACTCTTGCATCCAACTTCTACTCCTTGCATAAATTACACTCTCCATACTTATTTAGCTCATTGCTAAATAATCTTCATAGGTGTAAGTTAAGTTTAAAATTTTTAGAAACCCAATTCACCCCCCCCCTCTTGGGTTGCATAGCTGGGTAACAAGTGGTATCAGAGCACGGTGCTCTAGCCCTACTTTGATTTAACCATCAAAGAGCTAAAGATCTATGGCAGCTCAAGTTGATACTTCTCTAGCCGAGAGGCAGTCCACAAACCGACCTCCACTTTTCAATGGGTCAAACTATACCTATTGAAAAGCTCGGATGAAAATCTTTATTCAAGCACTTAACTATGATATATGGAGTATCATAGTAAACGGACCACACACACCCACTAAATTCATTGATGGTGTGGAATCAACCAAATCCAAAAAAGAATGGGATGAGATTGACAAAAAAATGGCTCAACTAAATGCTAAAGCCATGAATATTTTGTATTATACTCTAGATGCTAATGAATTCAATCATATTTTAACATGCATGTCTGATAAGAAAATATGGGATAGATTAGAAGTAACTCATGAAGGAACTAATCAAGTGAAGGAATCTAAAATTAACATGCTCGTGCATAAATATGAACTTTTTAAAATGGAGCATGATGAATCTATAACTAAAATATTTGCTCGTTTTACTGATATTATAAATGGTCTAAAAAATCTTGGTAAGTCTTATTCTAACAGTGATCTCGTGAGAAAGATTCTTAGGTCCTTACCAAGAACTTGGGAGGCCAAAGTGACTGCTATCCAAGAAGCCAAAGATCTGAACATCCTACCCTTGGAAGAGCTTCTAGGATCACTGATGACATATGAGCTCAGTATGAAACAACATCAAGAAGAAGTCAAAAAGAAGAGGACAATCGCCCTCAAATCCATGGCTCAACTTGATGAAGAAACTGATGATACGAAAAATGAAAAGCAGGATGAAGAAATGGCTCTCATTACTAGAAGGTTTAAGAAGTTTTTGAGAAAAAAAAAACAAGGGATGAGAAAGAGGCCACCCACAAAAGGGGAACACAGCAAAGAGAAAGATAAGGAGCAACCCCTTATTTGCTATGAATGCAAGAAATCGGGACACTTTAAGTCTGAATGTCCACAACTGAAGAAGGGTCCCAAGAAGTACAAGAAGAAGGCCATGATGGCTACATGGAGTGGAAGTGATGAGTCAAGCTCTGAAAAAGAAGACTCAAATGAACAAGCCAACTTGTGCCTTATGGCATATGAAAGTGAGGTAAATTCTGAAACTCCTATTGACTTTACCTTTGAAGAACTTCATGAAGCCTTTTATGATTTAATTGATGAACTAAAAAAGCTAGGGGCAAAGAACAAAGAGTTAAAATCAAATAATCAATACTTACTAAAACAAAATGAGAGTATTTCTAATGAAAAATCAATCCTGTCTCAAAAAAATCTGAACTTAAAAGATGAGATTGCCAAGCTAAAACCAATGGTTGAAAAATTCACTTTAAGTTCAAATAAACTTAATATGATACTTGAAAATCAAAAGGTCATTTATGATAAAGCTGGTCTTGGATACAACCCCTTAAAGAAATAAAAGTTTCTAAAAAATATCTATATAAACTCTTCAAGCGACAAGTTTTCAAACATTACTTGCTTCAAATATGGTAGAGTAGGATACAAGTCATACACCTATTTTTCTAACAAATCCATAAATTTTAATGTAAAGAAAATATGGGTTCCAAAAGGAACCATTGTGACTAACCAAAAAAGATCCAAGAAAGCTTCGGTACCTAAAATAAAAACTTGACTTTTATCTGCAGATGTGTCTAGCATCCCAAGGAGCAAACCGAAAATGATATCTTGATAGTGGATACTCGAGACACATGACTAGTGATGAATCCCAATTCATCACACTTGATGCTAAGAATGGAGGGATGGTCACCTTTGGAGATAATGGCAAAGGAAAGATCATTGGTATAGGTAACATTGGTATCACTCCCTTCAAGTATATTGAAAATATTTTATTAGTAGATAGTTTGAAACATAATTTATTAAGCATCAGTCAATTTTGTGATAAAGGATACAAAATTATTTTTGAATCTTCTATTTGCATAGTAACTAGTCCTATTAATGAAGGCATTAAATTTGTTAGGCATAGACATGGTAATGTTTATATGGTAGATTTGAATGATCTATCCAAAATAAACATGCAATGCCTAATAGCCTTGAACGCCAAGATTAATGAGACTAGTTGGCTTTGGCATCGTAGGCTTCCACATATTAGCATACATTCACTTTCAAAACTCATTAAGAAGGAATTGGTTATCGGTTTACCCAAATTGAACTTTGAAAAAGATGAAATTTGTGATGCATGCCAACTAGGTAAACAAATAAGAGTTTCATTCAAATCTAAAAATATTGTTTCAACTTCTAGGCCATTAGAACTATTGCACATGGATTTATTTGGACCTACTAGAACTACTAGTCTAGGTGAAAAATGATATGGTTTCATAATTATTGATGATTTTTTTCGTTTTACATGGGTCTTCTTTTTGGCACATAAAGATGAAACCTTTCATGTTTTCTCTAAATTTTATCAAAAAGTCACAAATGAGAAAGGTTTTTTAATTCAAAATATTCAAAGTGATCATGGAACCAAATTTGAAAATCAAGATTTTGAAAAATTTTGTGATAAAAAAAGAATTGGCCACAACTTTTCGGCACCTAGAACACCCCAACAAAATAGGGTAGTAGAAAGAAAAAATAGAACTCTTGAAGAAATGGCCCGTACCATACTTTGTGAAAGCAACCTTCCAAAATACTTTTGGGCGGAAGTAATTGACACGGCATATTATATATTAAATCATGCTTTAATTAGACAAATTCTAAAGAAAACTCCCTATGAGCTTTGGAAAGGAAGAAAATCAAATATTGCATATTTTCATGTTTTTGGTTGCCGATGTTTTGTGCTAAACAATGGTAAAGAAAGACTAAAAAAATTTGATGCAAAATATGATGAAGTAATTTTTCTTGGTTACTCCTCTTCTAGTAAAGCCTTTAGAGTTTTCAATAAAAGAACCTTAGTAGTAGAGGAGTCAATACATGTTGTTTTTGATGAAACTAATGATCTTCCATCAAGGAAGAGTGAAGGTATTGATGATGTAGATCCTCTTATAGAAGGGATATAGGAGATCACTCTAAAAGACTCAACCATTCAAGATGATAAAGAACATGAAGACAAACAGGATGAGGAAGGTGAAGAACAACAAGGACAACCTTAAGGTACAAATGATCTACCCAAAGAATGGAGGTATGATCACAATCACCCCAAGGAACTAATCATTGGTGATCCTAAACATGGTGTAAGAACTCATTCCTCACTTAGAGATGCATCAATCATTTTGCTTTTGTCTCTCATCTTGAACCTAAAACCATAGACGAAGCTGAAAAAGATCATAATTGGATTAATGCAATGCAAGAAGAACTTAATCAATTTGAAAGAAATAATGTATGAACTTTAGTATTAAGACCTAAAAATTATTCAATAATTGGTACAAAATGGGTATATAGGAATAAATTGGATGAACATGAAAATGTAATAAGAAATAAAGCAAGATTGGTTGCAAAAGATTATAATCAAGAAGAAAGAATTGATTTTGATGAGACCTTTGCACCTGTTGTTAGATTAGAAGTAATTAGACTTCTACTTGCATATGCTTGCTTTATGAATTTTAAGTTATTTCAAATGGATGTCAAAAGTACTTTTCTAAATGGATATATTGTTGAAGAAGTTTATGTAGAACAACCCTCAGATTTTGAAAATCATGCTTTTTCTAATCATATTTTTAAATTAAATAAAGCTCTATATGGTTTAAAATAAGCATCCAGGGCTTGGTATGAAAGACAAAGCAAATTTCTACTTAATAATAATTTTTTAAGAGAAAATGTAGACACAACCCTTTTCATTAAAAGACATCAAGATGATATATTAGTTATACAAATATATGTTGATGATATTATTTTTGGGTCTACTAATGAAACTCTTTGTCAAGATTTTGCAAAGCTCATGCAGGGGGAGTTCGAGATAAGTATGATGGGAGAACTTACATTCTTCCTCAGACTCCAAATCAAACAAACGAAGGAAGTTATCTCCATCACCCAAATCAAGTACACAAGAGAATTACTCAAAAGATTTAGAATGGAGAACTCCAAAGTAATTGGCACATCCATGAGCCCATCATGTAAGCTTGACAAGGACGAAGAAGGTAAAAGTATAGACTTAAAATTTTATAGAGACATGATTGGTTTTCTATTATATTTAACTGCTAGTAGACCTGATATTATGTTTAGTGTTTGTCTATGTACTCACTTTCAATCAAATCCAAAAGAATCACACTTGAATGCAGTTAAAAGAATTCTTAAATATTTAAATGGTACACAAACTCTAGGATTATGATACTTTAAGGACTCATTAATTAACTTAATAGGATATTCATATGCCAATTTTGCTGGATGTAGATTAGATAGAAAAAGTACTTATGAAACTAGTCAATTTCTTGGAGTTAACCTAATCTCTTGGTTTAGCAAGAAATAAAATTCGGTAGCACTATCTACGACCGAGGCCGAATACATTGCAGTCGGAAGTTATTGTGCTCAAATCTTGTGGATTAAGCAACAACTCGAAGACTTTGGTATTAAACTCAATGAAACTCTCATAAGATGTGATAACACTAGTACTATAAATCTTACTAAAAATTTAATTCAGCATTCTAAGTCAAAATATATTAAAATCAGGCATCATTTCATAAGAGAACATGTCCAAAATAAAGATATAATTCTAAATTATGTTTGTACTGAAAAATAATTGGCTGACATCTTTACTAAGGTCTTAAGTGAAGATAGATTCTGTGAAATTAGGAGAGAATTAGGAATCCTTGATCCATCAACTTAAGTATCTCTTTGATTCCAAATTCTTAATGCCAAAATTTCATTGAACCAATTTTTGTGAGCTCAATTTTTTTTTTGTTTTGAGTTCAAAAGACTCAAATTATCATTCACATGATCAATATTTGGGCAAACATCCTTCTTCTAATGTTTCAAATTTTTTCATCATTTTTCTGAATTTCTCTATGCCATGAGGCGACCCCCAGGGTCGACCCTAGGGCAATCTTGTAATTATGTCAAAACCCTTCGGACGCTCTCTTTTTGTTGAAAATCCTTCTTGAGCCGACCCAACTCTCCACCTTCTTCCTTCCGTCGAACCAAAGGTCTCCCTCTCTTCTTCCTCAAACCCAAGATTTTCCTTGAAACTCCTTTCCCACCGACTCTCTCACTCTAAATCGCCCACTTAGGAACCAAGTTCCTCCCCTTCTTCTTCTTCATTTGGAGCGATTCGAGCTTACCCTAGACTCTATCCGTCTCCTCCAAATCGGTACATAACTTCTCCAAAATCTTTATCTTTCCACTAAAAACCCTTCATCTCTCCCTCACATTTGCTCTCCTAAGTTCCATGCTAGTCCTGACTGTGCAAATGGCTCCCAAGATGAAGCTTCCACAGAGGAGGAAATCCGTTCGCGGGTTGGAGAAAAGTATGTGCCGAAAAAGACTAGCAACCAAGACCACTTCTGCTTCAAACCCTGCTCCTGGTTCAGCTTCAGCTTCAACCTGGTCTCCAATTAGCCCTAGTAAGGTACTCCTCTCCGATAGAAAAGTAGAACCCGAGAAAAATATTGATTTCAAGTTTTTTGAAAAAGAAGGGTTCACCATTGGATCAAAGATTAAGGACCAAGGATGGGAATTTTACTGCTCCTTGAAAGAAAATACATATGTTGATCGTGTCAGAGAGTTTTACCTAAATTTGGGATATAGCAATGAAACAGTGAAATCCACAATGAAGGGTGTAGACATTAGCCTAGATCCTGTACTTTTGGGGGAGATACTTCATTTACCTTGTGAGGGGTACACCAACATGAAACTCCCAATTAAAGAGGAAGGAATAAATGTTATCCTAGAGAGAACCTTCACTGGAAGTCTGAACAAATTAGAGGCAAAGATTCTTTCTATTAAGATGAGACTGCTACACCACATGGTAACTAAATTATTTTTTTCTAGAAGTGGTAGACATGATCTTCTTTCTGGTCGAGACATCTGTATTATGTATCATGTGATTACACAAACCCCCCTGAACCTCCCGGCATTGATGTTTGAGGCTATGAGAGAGACCTTGAACAGGTCCAAGGCACACTTGCCTTTTGAAATGGTTCTCACTTTAGTATTTAGGAGGTTCGGAGTTAGCTCTGAGGGGGAGGTAGTAGCTAGACTATCCCACTCTGACACTATCAACCACCACACATTGCACCGCATGGGATTTTCTAAAACTGATGGTGGTTAGACAAAAGGTGTGGAAGAGAGAGCTGAGGATAGAGCAGAGAAGGAAGGACCATCCTCACCCCTTCGTGATCACAGAGCAGCATCACCAGATATTCAATTTATTTCTGATCACGAGGCTGGCCCATCAGAGTCTGTGAGGAGACATACTTCAGTTCCACAGCCAGACAGCAGGGCACATCCTTCAGAGCTCAGATTGGCAGATGATCAGATTGAGATCATATCCCAGCATGTAGCATCCATTCTATCTCGATAGTTTTGTACTTTAGTCTTTGCACAGGGATCGACATCTTAGGATGTATCTGATCAGACACTGATCCTTCACATCCTACTATTTTTTAGATGATTACTGATCCGTCAGTACGCATTGAGTAGCTTGAGGATTGTATTTTGAGACTGACTGGCAGAGTACTTGACTTGCAGGGGCAAGTGTTAGCTCTAGCCCATCCACAGCCGCATGAGGATATCACAGAGGTCTCAAACCTATCTGCAGAGGCGGCCAGACTTTGAAGAGTCTTAGAGAGTGATTTTGACTTCTTGAGGAGAAAGATCAGGGGCTTTAGTGAACATGCTTCTACTCAGTTCAGCACCTTGATGCAGTCTGTCTCGAGAGCTTTGAATCTTCTAGATACCATCAGACTCTCACTCGTATTTCAGTCCATAGCTTCTCAGGCTTCAGGATCTTCTCACCTTTCTTCTCGTGCTGGCACCTCTACCCGTGGCAGAGGCAGACGTGGTCGAGGTCGAGCTCGTGGACATGATCCATCATCTCCTCACCCTATCTCTGATTCATCAGACTCCGATCCTTCCAGCCATGACATCTATTAGATCCAGTGTAGTTTGTCCTTTCTTTTATTTTTGTCTAGGATCTATCTTGTGGGCTATGTAATGTGTTGACTGATTGACTCTTGGATAGTTTCTATACATGAATTTTGTACTCTAAGATATATTGAAACACCTATGTATTCAGTCACTTTTTGAATATATATATAGATACTTTGACCTTTAATGAATGTCTATGAATATGAATCAAATTGCTTTTAATTATGAGATATGAAAAATAACGTATATTTGTGTTGTAAAATACTATGAATTGCAATATCTTCTAAATGAGCAAATTGGTATATCTTTTACATTTACTATATTGAGGGGGAGTAAAATAATAAGCAATAGAAAAATAAGCAATCAAAGAAAGGAGCTAAAGAAGTAAAATTGATCCCATCATAAAGGGGGAATAAAGGAAATATGTCCTTAAAAAGGGGAGTAGAGAATCTTCCTTATGCTATCAAAAAGGGGGAGTAGAGAATCAAAATCAAGATTGAGCAATAAGCAATAAAGAATGAGCAATAAGTAAATTGTTAAGCAAATGGGCACATGTGTCAAAGAATCAAAATCATCAGCTTTTTTCTTTCCAAGCAAATGAACTTATAAGTAAATTTCAAATTTTTAGCAAATTTTAAATTTATCTTAAAACTGCTTATGATGTATTTTATTCAAATACATGACTATAATATTTAGGTGATGCATCTTCATAAATTTAAAATTCATGTTCAATACTTTATATATGCTTTTGCTCAAGTATTTTGTCATCATCAAAAAGGGGAAGATTGTTGCTCCTTGAATTGATTTTGATGATTACAAAGCATTTGAGGGGATTACGAATGATTTTGACTTGAAAAAAGATTTATTATATTTCAGGGGTAAAATCGTAATTTTATCAGACCTGATTCGGAAGCCTCAAGAACAAGAACAAAAAAATGTGTAATCTATTGGAAACAATTTCAACATTTTTAGAAGTGTATTTTATAAAAAAATTAGGTTTATATTTTTGAGTCGACCCCATGAGTCAACTCATGGCTAAAAGGGCTGACCGGCATGTAAAATTTTTTACTGGCATACTCTGTGAGTCGACCCCATGAGTCGACCCCTTGGCATGACTCGACTCTATGAGTCGACCTCTGCTGCTCTACAGGCCAAAATTACAGAACAAGCATTTTCTGCTCTTTTCCACAGAGGTCAATCTCATGAGTCAACCCATGAGCATGAGTCGACCCCTGCGACAGAAAAATTTCGCAACGGCTATTTTTAGCTCATTTTGGCTGTATTTAATGCCCATTTAATGTGTTCTAACGGCTCTATTTCAGCCCAAATTACTCTCCATCATTATTTGAAGTTATAAAAAGGCACTTAAAGGAGGGAATCAAAGAGAAGAAAGAGATTTGAAAAAGGTTCTTCAAGCATTCATTTTAACCCTAAGCAAGAGCCCACTTAAAAAGATCAAGAAGCTTTTATTTCAAGTTCACCAACTCCTCAAGAGCTCATTCAAGTCTTCAACCATCTTGACAAAATCAGAAAGAGCTTTCTTCTAATTGTGCAAAGTATATTTAAAGTATTATTTGCTCATTAAGGAGCTACATCTGTACTTTTATGTGATTAACTCCTATACTCTATTTTTGAGTTGTTTAGTTTGTTTTGGAAGGAATCCAAAACATAAAAAAGTTGATCCGAACCTTGAATCGGATTGTATTGGGTTAGCTTGTATCCGAAAAATAAGTATTCTAGCTTGGGATAGCTAGAATCGGAGGTTCTGACGTTGTATTCGGGTTGAATATAGTCTAGTGGATTTAAATTCCCAAGTAGGAGCTTGGGGAGTGGATGTAGGTGCAAGGTTGGCACCGAACCACTATAAATCTTCTTGTTTGTGTTGTGCTTTCTTGCTCTCCTTTTAAATTTCTTTATCTTCCTGCACTCTTGCATCCAACTTCTACTCCTTGAATAAATTACACTCTCCATACTTATTTAGCTCATTGCTAAATAATCTTCATAGGTGTAAGTTTAAAATATTTAGAAACCTAATTCAGCCCCCCCCTCTTGGGTTGCATAGTTGGGCAACATCGCTGCTTCATCTGCATGGGATATAATCACTCGACACCCCTACCGCCATAGGAGAACCCCATCGAATGGGAGGAGAGGGCCTTTAAACCCTACTTTTCTCCTATAACCGGATGACCATGGCAACCAACCCAATTAGACTACTTGCTACTTGAATCAAGTATATCTAAATATATCAATTTTAAAATTTAAATTTCAAATTTTAAATTTCAAATTTTAAATTTTAAATTTTAAATTTCAAATAAATTTCAAATTTTAAATTTTTGAATTTTAAATTTTGAATTTTAAATTTTGAATTTCAAATTTTAAATTTCAAATTTTAAATTTCAAATTTTAAATTTCAAATTTCAAATTTTAAATTTTGAATTTTGAATTTTGAATTTCAAATTTTAAAATTTAAATTTTAAATTTTGAATTTCAAAATTCAAATTCAAATTTCAAATTTAAATTTTTAGATTACTACTTAATCTACGCATGCAAATATATATTATATTTTAGAACCTGCTCTAATACCTTTTATGGTGAATTTCTGTGCAGGAGTAAAATGATAATTTTAAATTTTTTTTAAAATTATAATTTTACAGTAAAAATTATTAATTAATCTAATTAATTAACATATATTAACCCTACATAAGTATCTAAATATGATATATATAGCATATATTTAAATTTAAAATTTAAACTTCTACAGTAAATATTTTACTGTTATGTGTTCAGAACACATTACCTTCATACAAGTAGTCGATCGCTGCAGTTTGATCATCATCAAAAAGGTCTGATCATCATAATACAGCCACACAATATGTTTGGCCTCTGCGGATCATCCACACGAAGCTCCCGGTCTGATCGGCTCCTCACAAATGCTAGTTCGTTGCAGAACCCTTTCAATGACTGATGCTGATCGAACTCTTTCGATCGGTGTCTGTCAATTTCTTGGATACTCCAGATCATTAGCAGAGATAGTAGAGAAGTTGATGAAGCTCTTCCTAAAGTTTGGTGGGCTCACGACACTCGTAGCTTATCTTCTCACTTTTCGAACCCTAGACAGAAACCCAAGGGTACTCACAAAAGACCCTGCGCCCTTTCTCTCTTCTTTTCTTTTCTTTTCTTTTCTTTTCTCATGCAGAAGGCCTTTCTCACACCACCCTTTCTCTCTCAGATCAGATATGTGCATGCCCCACCTTCTCTCTCATTTTAAAATGATGCAAGACCGCATCTTTTCAGCATTTTCACCGCGTGAGAGGATAAAGCTAGGTGGTTGCTCACTTGAATTCAAATCGAATTTGAATTCAAATGCCAACCAACCTATCCTTATCCACTCAAAGTGTGAGAAGAGAAGGGGCGTGGGTTCTTTGTGTGTGGAGAGTTTACACGAGAAACTTTTTCTTGTGTAGAGCAAGTGGCGCACAAGTGGATAAGGTGGTGCATGGGATTAGTTGCCCATTCAAATTCAAACATCATTTGAATTTGAATGGCCAACCAACCATCTTTATCCACTCAAAATGGTGCACAAGGGAGGGGCATAGGAAGACTTCTGCGTGGGAGAAAATTCATGAGAACTCATTTCTCGTGAATTCAAATAGGCACAGGTGAGGTGAGGTGGCGCAGGGAGATAAGTCAAGGTGGTTTCAAATATTAAATCAACCTAATTGAACCAACCTTATTAAAATAGGTTAGGCACAATTAGACTAAATTAAACCTAATACAATTAAGCTTAATTAGGCTCAATAAAATTTTAATCAAATCAGGAATTGACTAAGCCCAACCCTTGATCAGATCAGGGACCAAACCACCTTGGCCATTAGGTCAACTCTTAACCTAATCGGTTCAAACCCAACTGAATCCAATTCAATTAGACTTGATCCAAAAATAATTACTCAATCAAATTGAGTTAATTAATGATCAAATCACTAATTAAATCTCTCATAAATACTGAGTCCAAATCCGATGGGCAATCGGGCATCAAAGTCCATCGATATGAAACCCTGATCGAAGAGTTTCAAACCAGTGGGACTCTTGACCCCGATACCCAAAATGTGTGGAACTCATGATCAGAGAATCCTAATTCTCGATCATAGAGTTCCAGACACATAGGACTCAGAGTTCCTGAGCATTAGGACTCTTGGTCGAAGAGTCCCAGTCCAGTGAGACTCTTCACCAGCCATCAGATCAGATAGGAACCTCTAATATGTGTGACCCCACAGGTTCGAACCTAAGTCGGTAGCACAGAAATTAATTTTTATACTAATCGAAGTGACCATCTAGCAATGGTACCCGATGTTCGAATAGGTCGAATAGTCGCAATCGCAACATTCAGAACTTACGCAAATATGGTTACTGTATAATTCATCCCTTTTGACCCCTGTGTATAGGATGGCTCAGGGTTAAACTGTCAACCCTGATCAGATCATTCGAGTCGTGCTCAACTCAAACAGTCCTGTGACTCCTCACTAGGACTACCCTGGTCAAAGTTTTGCTAAATTGAAATACGACTGTACACAGCTCCTGAACTGGAGTGGTCAATCCCATCTTGATACACGCACCGACAAGTCAAGTACTTCACTATACCCAGCAGCCTTCCGTCACTGAATTAAAAATTTAGGTAGTCCAGTGCCTAAGTACAGTGAGTTGCTTGCAAGTCACTGTGGCAGTCTCAGGTCGAAGGGATAATTATACCCATATCCTATCAGAACAAATCTTGACAGCAGAAAAAGCTCCGGAGTCGGTCACGTTCAGTGCAGATGTACCCTTACATCTCATCTGTATGCCATACCAGTGTCTCCACACTCCTTAGTTAAGAGAATAACCAACCCATATGGCACACAACGACCTATGCTTGATAAATATTGTTGTCCTTGGTAACAACGTATCATTTGATCGCGAACAGGTTTAAAGACTAAATGATAAATTCTCCTTTGTCGAGTCTAAATAGTCCTAAGGACTTCACCACAACACAGGAGTTCATTAGAAGATGAAACAATTTATGATGAAAAATATCAAAATAACTTTTATTAATTTATAATTCACATACTAATACAAGAAAGAGCACAACCGTCAACAGGCTGACGATTGGCTTTGGGATACTATTTCCAATAGATACAACCTGAAGATTTCATATCCATAGATGAGTCTAAAGTGTGCAAGCTTCAAAAGTCCATCTATGGACTTAAGGACTTAAGTAGGCATTTTGGAGTTGGAACATGCATTTTGATAAAGTGATCAGAATATATGGCTTCATTAAGAATGGAGAGGAACCCTGCATATACAAATGGGTTAATAACTCTATGGTAGTATTCTTATTTTGTATATCGATGACATTCTCTTAATCAAAAATGACATCCCTACATTATAGGGAATAAAAATTTGGTTGTCATCATAGTTCTCCATGAAAGACTTGGGAGAAGCATCCTTCATCCTTGGGATGAAGATCTATAGAGATAGATCTAAAAGGTTGCTTGGATTATCCCAGTCGACGTACATTGATACTGTGCTGAAAAAATTCAGCATGAAGAATTTCAAGAAAGGCTATCTTCCAATAGGCCAAGAAATTTCTCTTTCGAAGTGTGATTGTCTGACAACTCCTCAAGAAAGAGAGCATATGAGTAGAATTTCATATACTTTGGCTGTGGGATCTATTATGTACGTCATGACATGTACACGATCGGATGTGGCATACTCATTAGGAGTAGTGAGCAGATACCAGTCTGATCCAGGTGAGAATCATTGGAAGATCGTAAAGATCATCCTTAAGTATTTGAGAAATACTAAGGATCAATGGCTTATCTATGGAGAATCCGACTTAAAACTTGTGGAGTTTATCGACTTCAATTTTCAATCGGATCATGATGATAGCAAGAGCGTATCGAGATATATTTATACCCTGAATGGTGAAATAATCTACTAAAAAAATTTCAAGCAGCACATTATGGCCGACTCTACTTGTGAGGTAAAATATATGGCAACATTCGATGCTGCAAAGGAAGCTGTGTGGTTACGAAAGTTCATCAACAAGTTCAGAGTGGCATCCTCCCTTGATGGCCCCATCTTGTTGTACTACGATAGTACTGGTGTCATTGCTCAAGCAAAGGAATCGAAGTCACATCAGCAGACCAAGCACATTCTGTGCTGCTACCACCTGATCCGAGAGATCATGGATCGAGATAATGTCGAGCTTTAGAAGATTGACAGAAAAGAGAATCTGATCGATCTATTTACTAAAGTCCTTGACATCAAAGAGTTCAAAGACTATAAATCAAAGATGGATATACAATACTATACCGATTGACTTTAGTTCAAGTGAGAGTTATTGAAAATTGTGTCCCAAAGTCAATCGTCAGTCTATTGATGGTTGTGCTTATCATTATAATTGTATATGAATTATTGAATTAATAAATATTATTTAATTTTTTCATCATTGTGTACATATCATTTTGAACTCCTGTTATGTGATGAAGTCCTTAGGACTATTTGATTTGATATAGGAGGATATATCGTTTAGTCCTTAAATCTTAAGTTCATGATCAAATGATATACTATTATTAAGATGATAGATATATCAAGTATAGATCGTTGTGTGCCATGTACGTTGATTGTCCTCTTAATCAAAGAGTGTGGAGATACTGGTATGGCATGTAAGTGAGATGTAGGAGTACATCTCATTGAACATGACCAATTGTTGAGCACTCTGTTGTCAAGAGTAGCTCGCAAAGGATATGGATATAAGTGTCCCTCCGATTTGAGATCACCACGGTGACTTGTAAGCAACTCACTATGTTTTGATATCGAACTATCTAAATTTTTAATTCAATGATGAAAGATTTTTTAGTATAGTCAAGTACTTACGAAGTTAGTGTGTGAGTCAAGATAGAATTGACCCCTCCGAATAAGTAGGAGTTAATATATCAATATATTTTAATTCAGTAAAACTTTGGCCAAGATAATTCATATGAGATTTTAAAAATTGAAATACAATATGGATGACCATATCAGGGTTGGCAGTTAGATCCTAGGTCACCTTGAGCATTTGGATCAAAAGAATGAATTATATGGTAACCATATGCCAATAGGTTCTTGAATGATGCTTTGCAATCTTTCGACCTATCCGGACATCGGATATCATTGCTAGATGGTCACTTTGATTGGTATAAAAAAATTATTTCTATACTACCGACTTAGGTTTGAACTTATGGGGTCATACTCAAAAAAAATTTCTGATTGATCATATGGCTGATCAATGATTAAGAATTATTTTAGGATAAAATAGTCAATTCGATTGATGATTAACCCTATGCAAAAGTTATAATAAATCAATTTGCTAATTATTAATAAATTATGAGATAATTGATTAGTAATTAGATTGCTAATTAATTTAATTTGATTGAACATTGAGGTTTGGATCGAATCTAATTGAATTAGATTCAATTTGGTTTGACTCGATTTGGTTATAAGATGACCTAATTACTAAGGGTATTCGATTCCTGATATGATCAGAACTTCAGCTTGATTAATTTTTGATTAGATTAAGATTTGATCAAAGCTATTTACTACCTAATTAAATTGGGTTTAATGGTCCAATTGGATTTAACCTAATTTGGTTGGATTAAGAATCTAATTGAATGAGAAAAATAATTCGAATTCGAATCCCTTGCACCTCCTTTATCTACGACCTCTTATTCTTCACATGAGAAATATTTTATGTGATTTTTTCTCATTCCTAGAAGCCTTTTTTATGTCCTCATCTGAATCTGTTTGAATTAAAAATTGGTTAGTTTAAATTTGAGTTCAAAATGGTTTGAATTTGAATGAAAATTTAGAGTCCAAATTGAGTTGGACTCTCCTCTTTACGCCACCACATTTCTTCATGCATAAAGTATTTTTACGTGAGAATTTTTGTACCATTCTGATGTTGGTTGACCCCTCTCTGAGTTCATAAGATAAAGATAGAGTTTGGTTCAAAATTTAATTTGAATTGGTGATAAGGATTAACCAACACTTGAATTTGAACTGAAACTACCTTATTCTTATCCTTATCTTCCATGGGACACCAACCTTAAAAGGAGATTAGTTTTGTATGAGATTAGAAGTGATTTTTGATATGAGCAACTAGAGAGAGGGGATGTAAAAAGTTGAGAGTGGGTTGGGCTTCCGTGCGTGAGAAACAGAGAAAGTATTTTTTTTCTCGAGCGTGAGTTGTGGGTTCTAGGGTTTCATCTCTATATTTTATGAGAAGAAAAATACAAGAGTGAGTCTTGTCCAATCTTTCACACCATCACCTCCTCGTAAAGCTTCATCTTCTGATTTGCAGGAGTCTAAGAGATCCGAAGAAAGGAGCTTGAATCAGCCATCCACAGTCTTCAATGCGAGCTAGCACTCCCATGAAAGAAGATCCGATCAAAGCTTCGAGTGGACGATCTGTAGAGGCCGGATGATCTGTGCGACTATTTGACATCAGTGAGAGCTTCATACCATACTTATCAATAGTAGAGATTATCGACCCATAAAAAGGTGATGAGTTCTGAACTCTACTGAAATAATCTAAAAGTTAGATCAGATTCAGAGCATCGATATGATCGATGTAGTTTTCTATTTTATATTAGATTTTATATGTAAATTTTTTATGTCATAGATCTTTAATGATAAATTAAGTCTAATCTAAGATATGTTTAGAAGATTAAAATATTTAATCTTTTATTATTCTACTATAAAATTTTTAAAATACATACTTTGAACTATCCATTTTTCCTTCAAAGAGAGTCTTCATCTATCTTTTCTCCATCATTCAGCATCCTCCTCTGATCCATCTTCAATATCGAAAAGATTCAAGGTGATCCAAGAAGGAGATCAAATCAGATCCGCCATTAGAAGCTGACTGTGCAAGCTAGCACTCCCGCGGAGGGCTGATCGGTCCGAGGGCTTCGTGTGGACCATCCATAGAGACCAGATGCTTATGTGACTGTGAGCAATCAGAGAGGACTTTTAAATTTATATTCTCAATTATGGAGTTCGACTACCCACGCTCAGGTACTGGGTTCGGAATCTGATAGTAGTAGATTAGATCTATTGCTAAATACTGATTTTTGGTTCACATGCTTGTTATTTTAGATTCAGATTTTTATGCATATAAATTCATGTCATAGATCTATTTATAAGAATTTTAAGATCAGATCTTATGCATGTATTTATAGATTAAATAGTTTCATCTAATATTTTTTACTATAAAATTTTTGAAATGCATGCATGAAATTTCTGCGCATCCCAACATAATCTCATCCAGGGATCAACTCTACTCAGTCAGGGGCCAACTCATGAAGTACCATATCTCATGATAGCTCTTTATCTTTTGACTATGGCTATACTATGGTTGATTTAACTGAAGTTGGGGTCGACTCATCCCATCCTAGGGTCGACTCATGGGACATGATAGTTGATATCAGAATAGGCCATTTCTCATCACTCTCTATTTCCATCTTAAGATCATTTTGGGATCGACTAATTTTCTATTAAAGTTGCTTTCTATCCTACTAGGGTAAACTCATTATGTTTTGGTATTGACTCATAAAATGCTCAAATTTCACAGCTCTTTGTCTACATCCTGAGACTGTTCTAGGATCAACTCTTGTTTTTCTGGGATGGACTCATTAAATGCCCTAGTTTTCTTCAAACATATCGAGGTCAACTCATGCTACTTGGGATCATCTCTTGAACACTTCAAATAATTGTTTCCATAAATTTATGCTTGTGGATGTTCAAGGGTTGGCTCTTAATGACTATGGGTCATCCCTTCTCTTCCCAACATGTTAAAATCTTTGAGAAACTTGAACTTTGATTATTTTGAAGAAGACTTCTTGATTTTGTGTGCAAATTTTGAGCATTATAAGAAATCCTATAATAATTCTCTCAAATTTATATTGGTAGCAATCATACTCAAGTACTTTAGTATCATCAAAATCAATTTTTGGATCAGCAAACTCCTCCATTTTGATGATGATAAAACTCTTTGAGCATGAAACAATAAAAACAATACGAAAGCTTGACACAAAGAATATGAACTTTCATTTATGATAATTTTACCAACAATGATTCCAAAAGGGATGTTGCATTATTCCTAAAAGATTGAAGATTAGCATTACTCCCTTTTTATCTTATAAGTTATGCAATTACACAATTTCAAGATTTCAAAAATTTGATACTCCCCACTTTTTGGTAATTGAGCTAACAAATAATATTTCTTTTGATTTTGCACATTATCTCTTTTTCTCACTTTCTTTTTTTTTCCCCTTTTTTGTCATTATCAAAAAAAGTAAAACATAACATTTGTAGTAAATGGAATACAAGCAGAAGCAACAATTAGACAAATTGAGAACATAACATCTATTGATCAAAAGTTCATACAACAATCATTGATAAAAAGTTCATACTTTTATTAACAATATTATTCATTTGCAAATGATAGATAGAAACATAACATAAATGACTATAATGAGTACAAGATAACCAAAAAGGGTTGGCTAGGATAGGAATCTCTAAGGATCATGAGGGAAAGTGCTAGCATCCTACAGATGTTAGAGGAGGGGGTGGCTCCTAAGTTGATTGTCTAGGCTAAGCTGGTGATGAGGTCTCTTTGCTCTCCTCAAATGGCTAGATCGACTGATCATGAGCACTACTAAGCATCTATACCAAGATGTCCTATAGGTCCCTCCTAATCTTAGCAACAAATCTTTAAAGTTCTCCCCTAATGGAAGACATCATACTGGTAATTTTCCTCTGAATAAGCTCTGACATCTAATCTTTGTCTAGTCTAATGATTTGATTTGACTTAAGGTGCTATCTAAATAAATGGTCTGTGTATCTTGAGCTATAGAAGATGGTGCCCACTTACTCTGCTCTATAGTCTCCCTCTCAAGTTGCTCCTCAACTATCGAAAGCTTACCCTTCTTTGTGTCAAGTCCTCAGTGCTCGTCTCTCTCCATGCCATGGCGCACCCAATGATGCTGCATCTTTTGGTATCCCATCCAGTGTAGTGAGCAAGTATTCGAGGTATTTGTATGCATGAGACATCTGGAGGTCTCCCCCACATGTGCAACATCATGCTATCTAAGAACTAGCATGAGAACCATTTGTAGGGTGATGAAACCTTCAACTGGTTTCCAGCATCCTATATCTATTAGATCATGAACGTAAGCAAGTTCAAAGGGATTTGCTGAATCACATAAAACATCACTGCAATATCCATATAAGATATAAAATTAAACCTTTCCATCCTTGAGAAGAAGATCTGGCTAACCATATGGTGAAGTAGCATCATCTAAATACTTAGCTGGCTACCCAGGACCTTATCAAGCTAACCAACATTGTCTCGATCTAGAATGACCCTCAATCCAGTGCTCCTCTCATCAAGATGATCCATAGTGCTTTTTTGGGTAGGCATTTTGAGGGTATGTCCTAGACTTGTTGTATTGAGTATAATATGCACTTCTTGAACTTCTGATTCTACACTCCCTCCCCCAGACTTGATGTTTCCATTGAACTCTCTCACTAGGTTAGGATAGGTGGATAAGTCTAGAGAACACATGAATTCCCATCCAAGATTCTTAATCTTTCTTCCAATTTTGAAGTTCTTCTTCTTAAAAAAATCAAAATCCATCTTTCTCTCAGAAGTAACAATCCTAAATGAAAGTGGTATCTTGGTGAGAGAAGATTGTGTCGATAGGAGAGGAGTTGCCGATAGTGGAGGAGGTGCTGCTGGTTGCCCATTCCTTCGATCGGCTCGATATTTCTACTTTCAAGGATTTGAGCACTATATAGTGAAGCCCTAGCCAAAGGGTGACTCGTACATGATGGCTTCAACCAGTATGCAAACTGCCTCTTCGGAGCCATGGGGGATCAAAGGAGACCTCATGGGATGATTGGAAGAGAGTGGAGTTTGTGGGAATTGATGAGCTTAGAGGAGTTTGAAAGGGGCTTTGGCTTAAGAGATATGACATATAAGTAACTAGGCTTCTGGATAATTTGGGTAGAAACCCCATCCTTAACCCAAGGGTTGACTCGAGAAAACCCTTAAGTTGACTCTTGATTAAGGGTCAACTTGAGATTTTCTATAAGTCAACTCCTATGGCATTGGAGTCTGTGAGCTAACTTGTCGAATTGACTCATAATGCCTTTCAAGGATCGACTCCTTAATGTTAGGGTTTGACTCCCAAAGCTAGAGTAAGCTCAGAATAGATTTTAATTCAAAAAAAAAATAATCAAATTAAAATCAAATAACGTTTGGTTCAGGTTGAAAGAAATTTTGATGAATCTAGATGGGGACTTCTATCATTTGAGTTTAACTAAATGGATCACATAGTCCTAATTCTTATTTAATCATATTAAATCTTTTTTTTAGTAAAAATAATAATAAATTATTTATTAGTAGGAATAAAATCAAGCATTACATTATTATTTAGAACATAATCTCTTATAAAATGATGTCTTTAGTTCTAAAATATTGAATTAGATTTTTTATAAGATTTATATCACTAGTGTTACATATCTTATATGAATTTTATTACACTTAATGCTATAATATTCTCGTTATTGTTTGATCTATAAGATTTGAGAACAATAATGTTCGATCGCAATGTGCTCGACTTCAGCTATTGATAATGCCATAAAATTTTATTTCTTGCTTAACCATAAAATCAAATTCACATCTAGAAATTGACAAATTTCACTTATACTCTTTCAATCTAATTTGTATGTAGCAAAATCAGTATCTGAATAACCAATTAAATAGATAGAGGATTATAGTACTATAATCCTACATTTTGGGTTTCAATTAAGCATCTTAATATTTTTTATTAGCAATAAATATGATTCTTTAAGATTAGATTAGAATCTAGCACACATACACATACTAAACATTATATTAGATTTATTAGCAGTTAAACTAAAATAAAGATTCTATCATATCTCTATAGAGTTTAAGATTAACATGTTTACCACTTTCATATTGGTCAAGTTTGTATGTTGGACTCACGGAAGTAACAATATCTTAGGCTTTCTTCATCCCAAATTTTTTCAAAATTTCTCTTGTATACTTGCTTTAGTTAATAGAGATCCCCTCCTTTGTTTGCTTAATTTAAAGTTTGATGAAATAAGTTAGCTCTCCCATCATCCTCATCTCGAACTCCCTCTATATTAACTTAGCAAAAGATTAGCATAAGATTTTATTTGTAGCACCGAATCTTATATAATTAACATAAACTTGTATGATTAAGATATCAATCAACTTTCTTTTGATAAATAAGATAGTATCAATATTTTCTCTTTTCAAATCATTTTCACATAAAAATTTATTCAATCTTTTATACAAAATATGAAGTACTTAATTTAAACTATGCAAAGCTTTATTTAGCTTGAAAACATGATTTGAAAATTCATGATCTTCACAACTAGGAATTTGTTCAATATAAAAATTCTCCATAATATAATCATTTAAAAATATACTTTTAACATCCATTTGAAAAGTTTGAAATTCTTCAAAAAGTAAAAGCTAATGATAATCTAATAGCTTCAAGTCTAGCTATTGGTGTAAAGATTTCATCAAAATAAATTACCTTTTTTAGATTATAATTTTTTATAATTATCTAGCTTTATTTTTAATTATCTTTTTTATTTATCTAATTTATTTTTAAAAATATTTATTTTATAAAAAAAAAGGGTGATCTCTAGATCTGTCAACTAAGTTTCATGTCTTATTTTTTTTCAATTAATTTATTTCTTCTTGCATTGCATTAATCCATTTATGATTTTTCTTAGCTCAATTATGTTTTTGAGATCAATATGAGATACAAATGCAAAAATGGTTTAATACTTCTTTAATAGATACTAACACCTTAGGATGGATCACTAATGGTTAATTTTTTGGGATGGCTATGATTATATCTCTATTTCTTTGGTAAGTTATTTGTACCTTGTTAAGTAATATTTGATGGTTATTAATGTTCTTCATGCGAACCTTCATGCTCTTTTTCTCTTTGTTCTTGTTCTTAAGAAGGAGCGACTCTAACATCATTATTTTCATTTTCTTATCTAAAGAATATGTATCATCAACTAAATCTATCTCTTTTGATAGAAAATTATTAGATTCATCAAAAATAATATGAATTGTTCTTCTACTAATAGAATTTTTTTATTAAAAACTTTATGTACTCTACTGGTAGAAAAATATCCTAAAAATATGGCTTTATCAAATTTTGCAGCAAACTTATCTAACTTATTCTTACCATTATTCACAACAAAACAACAATAATCAAAAATTTTTTGAAGTATCTAATGTTAGGCTTTTTTTTCTTTCCAAAGCTCATAAGGATTTTTCTTTAAAATTGATCTAACTAATATACAATTTAGCACATAGCATAATGTGTTTATAGCTTTTATCTAAAAGTATTTGAAAGATTGTTTTTACATAGCACAGTGCACATCATCCCCTTTCAGATTCTATTTTTTCTTTCTATTATTTTATTTTGTTGAAGTATCCTAGAGGCTGACAAATTATGGTCAATTTTTGTTTTCAAAATAAAAAGTAGTAAAATTTTAATTTTCAAATTTGGTTCCATGATCCTTCTTATTTTCATAACATTTAAACCTTTTTCATTTATGATCTTAAATAATTTTGAAAATGCATTAATGGCCTCATCTTCATGTGTAAGAAATAAAATCTAGGTAAATCAAAAAAACATTGATAATTATAAAAATATATTTCTTCCCTCTTATGCAAGTTATCCTAATTGATCCAAATAAATCCATATGAAATAATTATAATGGCCTAGTAGTCGAAACAACATTCTTTAATTCAAAGGAAGATCTAGTTTACTTTTCTAATTGATATGTATTATAAACTTTATTCTTTTCAAAATTAATTTTTAAAAAATAATTAGCTAAATCTTTTTTAACAAACTTTGCAATCAAATCTATACTTGCATGACTTAATCTATAATGCTAAATCCAACTAGTTTTATTGACTTTAGTATTTATAACAACTACATGTTATACTTAGATAGATCATCGAGATCCATCAAGTACATATTTTCATGTTTATGTCTTATAAATTTGATACCATTACCAATAGAGCTACTTACAATGCAATGAGATAACTCAAATGAAACTTTAAATCTTTTGGCACATAATTGATAAATAAATTATGTTTCAAGCCATTTAGAAGTAATTATTTTTAATAAAAATAGAGGGGGTGATTTTAATATTATCAAGATCAATCTTTTTTTATTTTCATTGTCTCCAAAAGTTACAACCACTCTATCTTAGCCTGTAGTGAAATGAATTGTAATTCATCCTCCATGATATGCCTTGAACATCCACTAAGTACCATCTTCTCTTTGTAGCATGGGATGCTAAGTGCATCTATAAAATAAAAATTATTTTCTTAGTTTAGGTATCCATATTTTCTTAGATCCTTTGAAATTAGTAGGGTTGGTTCTTTTTAGAACTCAAATTTGCTTTATAATAATATTATCAATTTTTTTATATTTCAATCAAAAACTTTATAGCCTACTTTGTTGCATTTGAAATAAGTAATTAAAAAATTGTCAGAAATATATTTTGCAAACATATTTTTCAAAATTTTTTGGTTTCTTAATGAATTATATCTCAAACCTGCTCTGCCATGAACAACTTTTTGATTTTTCAAATTCATTTATAATTGTTTAGAACTTAGAGTGAATTTATCAATATGGATTTTAATTTATTCACTTTCTCTTTTAGTTTAATGTTTTCTTTAACCAAATCATCATTTTCAATTGGAAATCTTTCTTGTCTTTAGCTAGGACTTGATTTTCCTTTTTCAACTCTTTATTTTTCTATCCTAACCTTTTCAAATCATCAATTAATTCATCAAATATATCTTCAATTTTTTCAAAAGTAAATTCAATAAAGGCTTCAGAGTTACCTCATCCTCATATGCCATGCAACATAGGTTAGCTATTTCTTCCTTTTCATCTTTTTCTATGGAGCTTGATTCATTACTATTGCTCCAAGTTATAATTATGGCCTTCTTTATGTACTTCTTGGGGTTTTTCTTGAGTAGAGGCCAGTTAGCTTTGAAATGACTTAACCTTTTACATTCATAACATAGTGTCGACTGCTTCTTGTCTTTGTTCTTACTAGGGTCCTATTTGATCATACCTTTCTTTTTAATTCCTTGCCTCTTTCTTCTTATAAAGTTTCTGAATTTTGTTATTATCATGGCTATTTCATCTTCATTTTTAGATTCATCCAACTCACTAGTTTTTTTCTTCTTATTGGCCACTGATTTAAGGACAATTATCTTTTTCTTCTATGATTCTTCCTCCATATTTTGATACATTCTCAACTAATGAGTCATAAGTGAGCTAACAAGCTCCTCTAAGGCCAGCTTATTTAAGTCTTCTATTTCTTGGATGGCTATCACTTGGCTTTCTAACTTCTTGACAAAGATTTAAGAATTTTTTCACAAGCTCACTATGAATATAGTATTTACGATGACTTTTCAAATTATTAACAATATCAATAAATCTAATAAATATTTTAGTTATTGATTCATATTGTACTATTTTTAAATGACTCATAGTTTTGTATAAGCATATTGATTTTAGATTCTTTTACTTGATTTGCACCCTCATCATGAAAGAAAAAACAACCTTTTTCCTTGTAGGATCTTTCAGATTTCATCAAATCTGGGGCAAAATAATTTTAAAAAAAATTATCCTACATTTATTTTAGATCTAAATCTCTAGATCTAATTTTATTATCTGATATTAATTCTAAAATAAATCTAAAACCATGAGGAAACATGAAATACCTCAAGGATAATCTGATTACCCTGTAGATGATCGCAGCAAGCTTGAGATTCTGATTTAGCCATGCAGTTGCCTGGCCTCTACTAGTATCCACTTAGATAGGATCTAGATCATCTTCTCCTCACAAATCTCTACTCCAAAAATCAAAATTAAATCTGATTAGAAAGATCTTCAAAAGTCTTCCTGAAGTTGGAGCAGCAGCCTGTCGAAGAAGTCCTGCAGCCTTCCTGTTCAAGGCGTCACCACGCCTTGATCCTTCACCAGAAGGATGCCCAACCTTTTGGGCATGAAGAGGGGAGAGGGAACACTAGGGAGGACATGGAGAAGAGGAGGGGTGGTTGGCTTTTGCTGGGTAGGGAGCAAAATTACAAAACCCTAGGCGCAGACAGGGTTTATATAGACCCTGCTGCACTGCATAGTGCCACATCATTCGACCAATCAAAAAATTTTAATAAATCCAAAAAAATTCTGATTGATGGAGTGATGTCATCTGATCATATCAAATAAGAACCCCCACCCTCTCTCCTATGTTGGTGCCAACATTGGATAAGCACAAGGGAGATGGCGCCCAAGAGTCCATGTTGATCAAGACACCTTCCATCCTTATCCACTTGGGGTGCCCACTTTAATCTAATTGGGCTCACGCCATAATCTAATTATGGCACCCAATTCAATGTGGATTTGGCATGTGGACACTCCACAAAAATCCTCCAATGAGCTCTCTTCAGTTTAAGTCTTATATGTCAACATTTGACAGATGTCCTAAAATAAAAATGGCAGGTGACAGGAATTAGTAGGTGTTATCTTAAATTCATCTCATAAATTAAGATAAGATATTTTTTGAGTTGGACAAGCTTCATTTAGACTGAAAGAAACCTTCTCAAGATTCTCTGAATGAGTCAAATCATATTTGACTCAGTCGAGATAGAAAAGATTACACGAGGAGAAAGTTAGGCTCAATCGAGTGCTAGCACGATTTTCTTGAACCTAATTGGATCTAATCCAAATCAATTGGGCTAGCATAATTGATGACATCCAGATCCTAACCCTTGTTAGTGTGACCCAGTTAGGTTCAATTTTGTATGGTAATGAGACATATCGTGATCTCATCATCGACATCATCGAAACTCCTTTCGATGGATCAGAACTCTTTTGATTCAGACAATTAGAATGATCGATCATCAAGATCATTCTAATTGCTCCCAAAATTCACCAGTGACACCTAGCAGTATATGGTGGCAACCCATCAGAACTAAAGATGAACCTCTCAGTGTAGCTACCTATATGATTGAGTTCCTCTATCATGAGTCCCGACTAAATATGGTTAAGGTGAACTCATCAAACCCAACATCAGTCATATGAATTAATTGATCGATCTGAGTCTGATTTGAAACCCCAATAGAAAACTCTTTTCCATTATTTCACTCTGTCATAGCCATGGGCTTAAGGACTCGATCTTTCGATCATCATAGGACTACTCCTCTTATCTACCGAGATTGACAGATCCCATCTTGGTACGACCTAGTTCCTACAATGAATATGCTACAGCCAACATACACCTCAGGATTTTGAATGGCTAGGAGATCGAGTTATGGTGTAGTAAAACTATAACACACTCAAGGTGAACTGTCGATGCACCTCAGGTCAAAGAACTAGACACACAACTGCAGCATCGAGCTAGTCATCGATGAGAAGGTAGACTTCTTTATGACTGCTCGATATGGTCACGCTCAAACTCTTATTCTCAATGAATACCTGTACTCTTACTTCAATGTCTCCACATCGTAGACTCAAGACACATCTATCCTAAGGAAGCGATCGTACACCAACCTTCCGGATCTATCACCATCCTCGTGATGATCCTATGGTTAGGAGCTATTTATAAGTTAGTTATGTAAATTCATACCTTAAATTTTCAACTCTTGAAAATATGAATTGACATTCCTACTAACTCAAAGGATGTATCACAGACACAATGTATACAATGTGATAGAAGAATAATCCATTTATTGATTTATGTCAAAATTATAAATTTGCCCTTAGATTTGTACAGGAATGTGTCAGCCAATCTGGCATTTAGGGCACACATCTAACAAACTCCCACTTGACCAAATGCCAATTGGCTACATATCTAAGTCCCATCTTCTCAAGGTGGGCTTCGATCTTTTGCTGGCCTAATGGCTTTGTCAGTGGGTCTGTCACATTGTCTGTGGAGTCGACTCTCTTAACCTTGACATAACCTTTTTTGAGGTAATTATGGATCAGATGGAATCGCCGCTCGATATGCTTGGACTTCTGGTGAGACCTTGGCTCTTTAGCTAGGACTATGGCGCCATTATTGTCGTAGTAAAGAGGGATGGCATCCGATGACATCACTCCAAGCTCTACGGCAAACTTCTTGTACCAGAATGCCTCCTTCGTAGCTTCCAATGCAGCAATATACTCTGCTTCCATGGTGGAATCTGTAATCACCATCTGCTTGGAACTCTTCCAGCTAATTGCACCACCATTACAAATGAACAGACTCCCAGATGTCAACTTTCGATCATCTATATCAGACATAAAGTCTGAGTCTGTATATCCCTGAATCTGGAGTTCTCCATTCTCAAAGACTAGAAACATATCCTTAGTTCTTCTCAAGTACTTAAGGATACATTTCACAGAAGTCCAGTGCGCTTCGTCTGGATTCGACTGATATCTGCTTGTGACACTCACAGCATGGGCTATATCAGGTCGTGTACATAGCATGACATATATGAGGCTCCCTATTGCCGAAGCATAAGGGATTTTGTTCATGCATTCAATCTCCTCAGGTGTGCTAGGGCACATCTTCTTGGAGAGATGAATACCATGTCTAAAAGGTACTAAACCTCTTTTGGAGTTTTTCATGCTAAACCTTTTTAGCACCTCCTCTATGTACATCTTCTGTGAAAGTACCAGCATTCTATTTGATCTATCTCTATAGACCTTAATACCCAGTATAAAGGATGCCTCTCTTAGATCTTTCATTGAGAACTCCTTAGACAACCATACTTTGACTGAGGTCCACATGAGAATGTCATTTCCAATTAGGAGGATGTCATCTACATACAATACGAGGAAGACAACTGCGCTCCCACTGACCTTTTTGAACACACATGGTTCCTCATCGTTCTTGATGAAACCAAATATTTTGATCACATCATTGAAACGAGTATTCCAGCTTCGAGATGCTTACTTAAGTCCATAAATGGACCTTTGCAGCTTGTAGACCTTATGATCATCATCACTGGATGTGAAATCAAATGGCTGTTCCATATTGATATCTTCCTCAAGATGTCCATTTAAGAATGCCATTTTCACGTCCATCTATCATATTTCATAATCAAAATAGGCTGCAACAGCAAGCAATATGCAGATGGATTTTAACATGGCTACAGGCGAGAAGGTATCCTGATAGTCAATACCTTCGCACTAACTATAACCTTTCACTACGAGCCTAGCCTTGAATGTCTCCACATTCCCATCTGCACCTATCTTTCTCTTGAAGATCCATTTATACCCAATAGGTACAATATCTTCAGGTAGATCTACCAAGGTCCAGACTTGGTTTGAGTGCATCGAGTTAATTTCTAATCTCATTGCCTCTAACCATTTCTCGAAGTCGATATCTGATATCACCTCGTCATAGATCTTGGGATCATCACCATGAGCCCCATTTCCTGTGAAGAACATTTTCTCTACATCCTCTTGTATGGTATCTAAGTACCTTTTAGGAGGATGAAAAATCCTAGTCGATCTACGAGGTGAAAGAGGTTGTGTTAGGACTGGTTCTAATTGATTGGATTCCTCAGGTTCTTTAGCTCGTTGCGCTTGGGAGACATTCTCCTTAAGCTTAATTATCCTTTCGATGCCACCATCTTGAATAAACTATTTTTCAAGAAAAATAGCATTTCAACTCACAATCACATTGTGATCTTCTGGAATATAGAAATAGTATCCTAATGACTCTTTAGGATATCCTATGAATCGAGCTCTAAAAGATCTGAACTCTAACTTATCCGTCTGCTGTCTCTTTGAAGCAAAATTTGAGTGTAGGGGTAAAATGGTAATTTTAAAACTTTTCAAAATCATTATTTTACAGCAAAAGTTATTAATTAATCTAATTAATTAATATGTATTTATCCTACACTAGGATCTAAATATGATATACAGCATGCATGCATTTAAATTTGAAATTCAAATTTGAACAGTAAATAATTTACTGTTCTGTGTTCAGAACACAATACCTTTGTGCAGATAGTCGATCGCTGTAATCTGATCACCGTCGGGAGGGTCTGATCATCATAACATAGTCACGCAGTGTGTCTGACCTCTACGGATCATCCACACAAAGCTTTCGATCTGATCGGCTCCTCACGAGTGCTAGCTCGTTGTAGAGCCCTCTTGACGGTCGATGCTGATCGAACTCCTTCAATCGATGTTTGTCGATTCCACGGATACTTTGGATCATTAGCAAACATGCTTGAGAGGTAGATGATGCTCTCCCTTGAATTTGGTGGGCTCACAACACTCGTAGCTCACTAACTCACTTCCCGAACCCCAAGCTGAAACCCTAGGGAACACACTGAAAACCCTGTACCCACTTTTATTTCTTTTCTTTCTTTTTCTCTCGGAAGGTTTTGGACCTTCACCTCATGCACAAGGCTTCCCCACGCCCCAAGCTATCTCTCAAAAATTTTTTTCACACGCCCCACCTTTCTTCTCTTTTTAAAACAACGCAAGACGTGTCTTATCCGCGTGAGAGGATAAAGATAAGTGGTTGCACATTTGAATTCAAATCGAATTTGAATTCAAATGCAAGCCAACTCATCCCTATCCACTTGGGCATGAGAAGAGAAGGGGCGTGGCTTCATTTGTGCATGGAGAGTTTACACGAGAAACTCTTTCTCATATAAATAAAGTGGCACACAAGATAAGAGGGGGCGCATGGAGTTGGTTGGTTGCCCATTCAAATTCAAACTTCATTTGAATTTGAATGGCCAACCAATCATCTTTATCTATCCATTTGGCGTAGAAAGGATGGGTGTGGGATGGCCTTTGTGTGGGAGAAAATTCACGAGAAGTTCCTTCTCGTGAATTCAAATGGGCACAGAAGAAGTGAGGTGGCGCAGGGAGTTTGGGTCAAGGTGGTTTCTCATTTTAAACTAACCTAATTGAACCAATTTAATTAAAATAAGCTAGGCCCAATTAGACTAATTTATATCCAACTTAATTAGGCTTAATTAGGCCCAATAAAATCTTAATCAAATCAAAAATTGACTAAGCCCAACCCCTAATCAAATCAGGGACCAAACCATCTCGACGATTAGGTCAACTCTTAACCTAATCGGGTCAAACCCAACTGAATCTAATTCAATTGGACTTGATCTAAAAATAATTACTCAATTAAATTGAGTTAATTAGTGATCAAATCACTAATTAAACTTCTCATAAATACTGACTCCAAATCCGATGGGCAATCGGGTATCAAAGTCCATCGATATGAAACCTTGATCGAAGAGTCACAAACCAGTGGGACTCTTGACCCCGGTACCCAAAATGTGTGAGACTCATGATCAGAGAATCCTAATTCTCGATCACAGAGTCTCAGATACATAGGACTCATAGTCCATGAATATTAGGACTCTTCATCAGCCATCAGATCAGATAGGAACCTCTAATGTGTGTGACCCCGCAGGTTCGAACCTAAGCCGATAGCACAGGAATCAATTTCTGTACTAATCGAAGTGACCATCTAGTAATGGTACCCAATATCCAGATAGATCGAATAGTCACAATCGCAACACTCAGAACCTACGTGAATATGATTATTGTATAATTCATCCCTTTTGACCCCTGTATTTAGGACGACTCAGGGTTAAACTGTTAACCCTGATCAGATCATTCGAATCGTGCTCAATTCAAACAGTCCTATGACTCCTCACTAGGACTACCCTAGCCAAGGTTTTGCAAAATTGAAACACGACTATCCACAGCTCCTGAACTGGAGTGGTCAATCCCATCTTGGCACATGCACCGACAAGTCAAGTACTTGACTACACCCAGCAGCCTTCCGTCACTGAATTAGAAATTCAGATAGTCCAGTGCCTAAGTGTAGTGAGTTGCTTGCAAGTCACCGTGGTGGTCTCAGGTCGGAGGGATATTTATACCCATATCCCATCAGAGCAAATCATGACAGCAGAGATAGCTCCGGAGTCGGTCACATTCAGTGCAAATGTACCCTTACATCTCACTTGTATGCCATACCAGTGTCTCTACACTCTTTGGTTAAGAGGACAATCAATCTATATGGCACACAACGACCTATGCTCGATAAACATTGTTGTCCTTGGTAACAACGTATCATTTGATCGCGAACAGGTTTAAGGACTAAATGATAAATCCTCCTTTGTCGAGTCTAAATAGTCCTAAGGACTTCACCACAACACAGGAGTTCATTAGAAGATGAAATAATTTGTGATGAAAAATGTCAAAATAATTTTTATTTATTTATAATTTATATACTAATACAAAAGGAGCACAACCATCAACAGGCTGACGATTGGCTTTGGGACACTATTTCCAACAATCTCCCACTTGGCCTAAAGCCAATCGGTGTAGTATCTAATACCCATCTTCGATTTGAAGTCGTCGAACTCCTTCACCGCAATGGCTTTAGTGAATGGGTCGGTCAGGTTCTCCTTCCTGTCGATCTTTTGAAGGTCAACATCTCCTCGATCCATGATTTCTCGAATGAGATGGTAGCGGCACAGAATATGCTTTGTCCGCTGGTGTGCCTTTGGTTCCTTCGCCTGAGCAATGGCTCCAGAGCTGTCACAGAAGAGCAGAACTAGACCAACAAGGGAGGGTGCTACTCCAAACTCGATGATGAATTTTCTCAGCCACACCGCTTCTTTGGCAGCATCTGATGCAGCGACATACTTCGCCTCGCAAATTGAATCAACCACAGTGTGCTGTTTGAAACTTTTTCAGCAGACAGCCCCACCATTAAAGGTAAAAATAAATCCCGACATACTTTTGCTATCATCATGATCAAATTGGAAACTAAAGTCTGTAAACCCTATAAGTCTCAAGTCTGATTCACCATAAATAAGCCATTGGTCCTTAGTATTTCTTAAATACTTTAGGATGGTTTTAACAACCTTCCAGTGATTCCCCCCTGGATTAGATTGGTATCTACTCACTACCCCTAGTGAGTATGCCACATCTGGTCATGTACATGTCATGGCATACATGATAGATCCCACTGTCGAAGCATATGGATTCTACCCATACGTTCTCTCTCTTGAGGTGTTGTCGGATAATCCCTCTTCGAGAGAGAAATTCTATGGCCTATCGGTAGATAGCCTTTCTTGGAATTCTCCATGCTGAACCTCTTCAGCATAGTATCAATGTACATGGACTGGGATAAGCCAAGCAACCTTTTAGATCTATCCCTATAGATCCTCATCCTTAGGATGTAGGAAGCTTCTCCCAGATCCTTCATAGAGAATTGTGACGACAGCCAAATCTTTATTCCCTGTAATGCAGGGACATCATTCCCGATTAAGAGAATGTCATCCACATACAATACAAAAAATACCACAACTGGACCATTAGCCCACTTATAAATGCAGGGCTCTTCTCCATTCTTAACAAAGCCATACGTCTTGATCGTCTTATCAAAATGTATGTTCCAACTCCGGGATGCCTGCTTAAGTCCATAAATGGACCTCTGTAGCCTGCACACCTTAGACTCATCTGTGGAAGTGAATCCTTCAGGTTATATCATATACACCTCTTCGTCCAGCTCTCCATTTAGGAAAGCTATTTTCACATCCATCTGCCAGATTTTATAGTCCAGATGGGCAGCTATCACAAGCATAATCCGAATGGATTTGAGCATTGCCACAGGAGAAAATATCTCGTCATAGTCTATATCATAACGTTGACGATATCCCTTGGCAACCAAACGAGCTTTATAGGTTTCCACCTTTCCATCTGCGCCCCTCTTCCTCTTGAAGACCCATTTATACCCTATGGGTTTTACTCCTTCGGGTGGGTCAACCAATGTCCACACATCATTGACCTTCATGGACTCCATTTCGAATTTCATGGCCTCTAGTCATTTCTCAGAGTCAGATCTCTACATTGCATCCAAGTAGGTGATCGGATCCTCATCATTTTCATCAAGTTCGATAGGATCACCATCTCGAACCAAGAAATCATAGTATCTATCCGGTTGATGTGGTACTCTACGAGATCGCCTTAAGGGTGTAGGAACAATGGGCTCCGGATCTGATCTAACCAAATTCGGTTCAGGTTCAGCTACTTGTATCGATTTTTCCACCTGTCGAACTTCCTCAAGTTCGATCTTAGAGGCAACAGTCCCTTCACCAAAGAACTCCTTTTCTAAAAAGATTGCCTTAAGACTGACAAATACCTTTTGCTCATCAGCTAGGTAGAAATAATACCCTTTGATCTCTTTTGGGTACCTTATAAGATTACACTTGTCAGACCTAGGTCCAAGCGTATCCGTAATTAAACATTTAACATAAGTCGGACACCTCCAAACCCTAAGGTGCGAGAGTACTAGCCTACGTCCTATCCATATCTCATATGGTGTTTTAGTTACAAACTTACTTGGAACCCTATTTAGAAGGTAACAAGCCGATTCGAGCGCATATCCTCAGAGGGAGATCGGCAGACCAGCAAACCCCATCATGGATCGAACCATGTCCAACAAAGTTCGATTCCTCCTTTCAGACACACCATTATACTGTGGTGTTCCAAGAGGTGTCCACTGAGAGAGAATCTCATTCTCTCCAAGATATGTCAGAAAATCATTGGAAAGGTATTCACCTCCTCGATCAGATCGAAGAGTTTTAATACATTTTCTAGTTTGTTTTTCTACCTCATTTCGAAATAGTTTGAACATTTCAAACGACTCCGACTTATGCTTCATTAAGTAGACATACCCATACCTCGATAGATCGTCTGTGAAGGTTATGAAGTAGAAATATCCACCTCTTGCACTTGAGCTCATGGGTCCACATACATCAAAATATACTAGACCTAAGAGTTCACTGGCTCGCTCACCTTTTTCAGTAAAAGGTGACTTGATCATCTTTCCAAGAAGACAGGACTCACAGGTTAGAAGTGATTCACAATCACCAACTTCAAGAATTTCTTCTTGAGCCAACCTGTTTATCCTGTTCTTATTGATATGACCTAGCCTACAGTGCCAAAGGTAGACTTCTGACACATTATCTATTCTAGGACGTTTATCGAAGGTTTAAACCACATTAACAGGTTGTGATAGTAAGTAAATTCTATTATTTATTTATCCAACAAATATTGTAACATCATTCAAAATGATATTGCAAATATTTTTTTTTATTAAAAATTGATAACCATACATGGCCAAAAGGCCTACAGAAATAATATTTAATAAAAAGCTTGAACAATAGTGACATTCACTCAGAATTATATTACGAGAATTGATTACAAGGTTCATGATTCCTAAAGCTAGAACTGGAACTTTGCTTCCATCTCCAACATTCAGGAACCTCTCGCCGTCATCAAATCTCCTACTGACCTACAGATCCTACATCGAATTGCAAATATGATAAGGGCTTTCGGTATTCAATACCCAAGCAGTAGTATCACAAATAGAAAAGTTGCAAGGTGTTATCATATAATTACCTTACTTCTTCTTCGGTCTGTTTGGGTCCCGGGAGGCAATGTATAGAGGACAGTTCCTCTTCCAGTGCCCCTGCTTCTTGCAAAAGAAGCACTCTGTCAGGCTCTGGTCGGGCTTGGGCTTCTTGGTCTGACCCTGTGCAGACGTCCTAGCATGCGGCTGCACCTTCTTATTCTTTTTCTTCTTGTTCTTCTTCCCTTTCTTAAAGGGTCGATGACCAGAAGAAGACCCTCCCACAACATTCACCGACTCCTTATGGAGCTGGTGGTCCTTCTCAAAGTTCTGCAGCAATCCCAACAAGTCATGGTAGTTCACTGCAGGCTTTGTCATTCAAAAATGAGTAAGGAAGGAGAGGAAGGACTTGGGCAATGAATTAAGGATCGCATCCTTATCGAGCTACTCATGCAGGGAAAAGCCCAGTTTACTTAGGTGCACAATCATTTCGATCATGTACAGTACATGATCGGTGACTGAGGCCCCATCCCTCATCCAAGCATTGAAAATAGCACAACTAGTTTTGTGCCTTTCAACATCGTCAGACGTGCCAAAGGAGTCATTCAATATTTGAAACATCTCCTGTGGCTGGACGTTCTCAAACCTACGATTGAACTCATCATTCATTGTCACCAGCATTATGCACCGAACGGTGGTGCGATCGTTGAGCCACTTCTGGTAAGTATCTCAGACTGTCCCTCTCGCGTTCAGGGCTGGCTCCTTGGGTACAAGATCTGTTACTACATAAAGGATCCGCTTATGCTCAAGGACGATTTTTAATTTTCGATACCAGCTATTAAAATTTGATCCCATGAGCTTGTCATTATCTAATAATGATCGGAGTGACAGGGTAGTGGCCATAGCTGCATAAAGAAAAACTAGACCTCTATTAGTATATAAATTATTAATACTAAAAACTTAGACTTTAGTCTAAAGTTTCTTCCAATATTTTTATGAACTGGTAGCCTCAACCTCCAATTCGAGGAATTACTTTAATTCCTTAGTGGGTACTAGAATCCACACAGACTACACATGAGCCCAACTTTGGTTGGTCAACCCATGTGCATCTATGAGTAGGTTCATAACCAGTTGTTTCGCTAAATAACTTCTAGTAATCAATTTTGCCCCAGAACCTAATCAGTAGGCTTTGGCCTCCACTGAAAAGATCTGGTTAGGTCCAACCATTAACATGACTTGATTTGATGAATCAGACCAATAAATGATCAGGCCTGACTTTGGCCGGCCAACCTGACCACCATCAGAAAGACTCAACCAAATTATCATACTATGAATGATAATTCCATTAGTCAATAAGCACCAGGTCTTTGGGCCTCTAATGATTATTAAACTAATGGACTCATTATCACTCACTTAATGGGAGGCTATGACTTAGTTATCACTATAACTTAATCATTTTAGGGACCTAATAATTTTTGAGGATTTCTTAAAGGATAGAAGAAAAGAAATTAACCAGCCAATTTCAATCCTCTCACTGACTTCACCAAGTCAGATTAAAAAGGATTTAATTAAAGCCGACATTAGGAGCACCTAAATCAGTCACACTGAGTTACCTAATGACATGGGTGAGCCCTAATCACCAAGTGATCTAATCAAAATCTAACTCATCAGGTTGGCCAGGTAAGTGAGATCAGTGGTGGGGATATGCCATTAACTCGTCAGAGATCAAATCAATGCGAGTAGCTCCCACTTAAGAACCACTAGTCAAATTGCCGAACTTACCTTAGACACCAACCGGTTCATTAGTTTTAATTTGATCAACTTAGTAAATAGGGTTCCACCGCGTAGCCATGAATTAAGTCCATCTTGGTCTAGTTAAAGACATGGACCCATTCAACTACAACTATTGGAGTTGAGTCTAGAGTGTCCTTGACCTAATTTAATTCAATTTTTGATTAGATTTGACCAATTACTCTAATTTAGTCAATTTCTTTAAGCTAACCTTAGGTCTAATCCAATTATGGACCTAATCCATCTAACACATTGACCCACAAGTTTATGCAATTGTCTAGGTCTTAATTCACAATTCTAGACCAACTTGACAATATTTAATTCTTTTAATTAAGTATTTGGACTAATGTGTCAGGGTTTGGCATTTCAAAAATAATTTTTAAATTTGAAAGGTTTTATTTTTTGTTCATTAAATACTTTGACTCATTTCATAAATAGATCAGCACATTTCATAAATAGCAATCCTATTGCTAATTTCATAACAGAAAATAACTCAATCAAAATAAATCATGAATATTCTTTTAGATCTAATCTAACACATTCATGATAAATTTTACCATTGAACCTTTACAATTAAGTTCTTTCGCTGCTTCATCTGCATGGGATATAATTACAGCGGCACCCCTACCGCCATAGGAGACCCCATCGAATGGGAGGAGAGGGCCTTTAAACCCTACTTTTCTCCTATGACCGGACGGCCATGGCAACCAACCCAATTACATTACTTGCTACTTGGATCAAGTATATCTAAATATATCAATTTCAAAATTTAAATTTTAAATTTTAAATTTTAAATTTTAAATTTTGAATTTTAAATTGCAAACAAATTTCAAATTTCAAATTTTTGAATTTCAAATTTTGAATTTTAAATTTTGAATTTTAAATTTAAAATTTTAACCAAATTTTAAATTTCAAATTTCAAATTTTAAATTTTAAATTTTAAAATTTTGAATTTTGAATTTTAAATTTCAAATTTCAAAATTTAAATTTCAAATTTTGAATTTTAAAATTTTGAATTTTAAATTTCGAACAACTTTCAAAATTCAAATTTTAAATTTTGAATTTTAAATTTTAAATTTAAATTTTTAGATTATAACTTAATCTACGTATGCAAATTCATATATCATATCTTAGAACCTACTCTGATACCATCTGAAGCAAAATTTGAGTGCAGGGGTAAAATGGTAATTTTAAAACTTTTTCAAAATCATTATTTTATAGTGAAAATTATTAATTAATCTAATTAATTAATATATATTTATCCTATACTAGGATCTAAATATGATATACAGCATGCATGCATTTAAATTTGAAATTCAAATTTGAACAGTAAATAATTTACTGTTCTGTGTTCAGAACACAATACCTTTGTGCGGGTAGTCAATCGCTGTAATCTGATCACTGTCGGAAGGATTTGATTATTGCAATGTAGCCACATAATATGTTTGGCCTCTATGGATCGTCCACACGAAGCTCTCGATCAGATCGGCTCCTCATGAGTGCTAGCTCATTGTAGAGTCCTTTCAATGGCCGATGCTGATCGAACTCCTTCGATCGATGTTTGCCGATTCTATGGATGCTCCAGATCATCAGCAAACATGCTTGAGAGGTAGATGATGCTCTCCCTTGAATTGGTGGGCTCACGACACTCGTAGCTCACTAACTCACTTTCCGAACCTCAGGCTGAAACCCTAGGGAACACACTGAAAACCCTATGCCCACTTTTATTTCCTTTCTTTCTTTTTCTCTCGGAAGGTTTTGGTCCTTCACCTCATGCACAAGGCTTCCTCATGCCCCAAGCTATCTCTCAAAAAAATTTTTCGCACGCCCCACCTTTCTCCTCTTTTTAAAACAATGCAAGACGTGTCTTATCCGCGTGAGAGGATAAAGATAAGTGGTTGCACATTTGAATTCAAATCGAATTTGAATTCAAATGCAAGCCAACTCATCCCTATCCACTTGGGCGTGAGAAGAGAAGGGGTGTGGCTTCATTTGTGCATGGAGAGTTTACACAAGAAACTCTTTCTCGTGTAAATAAAGTGGCGCACAAGATAAGAGGGGGCGCATGGAGTTGGTTGGTTGCCCATTCAAATTCAAACTTCATTTGAATTTGAATGGCCAACTAATCATCTTTATCTATCCATTTGGTGTAGAAAGGATAGGCGTGGGATGGCCTTTGCGTGGGAGAAAATTCACGAGAAGTTCCTTCTCGTGAATTCAAATGGACGCAGAAGAAGTGAGGTGGCGCAGGGAGTTTGGGTCAAGGTGGTTTCTCATTTTAAACTAACCTAATTGAACTAATTTAATTAAAATAAGCTAGGCCCAATTAGACTAATTTAAATTCAACTTAATTAGACTTAATTAAGCTCGATAAAATCTTAATCAAATCAAGAATTGATTAAGCCCAACCCCTGATCAAATCAGGGACCAAACTATCTCGACGATTAGGTCAACTCTTAACCTAATCGGGTCAAACCCAACTGAATCCAATTCAATTGGACTTGATCCAAAAATAATTACTCAATCAAATTGAGTTAATTAATGATTAAATCACTAATTAAATCTCTCATAAATACTGAGTCTAAATTCGATAGGCAATCGGGTATCAAAGTCCATCGATATGAAACTTTGATCGAAGAGTCCCAAACCAGTGGGACTCTTGACCCCGGTACCCAAAATGTGTGGGACTCATGATCAAAGAATCCTAATTCTCGATCACAGAGTTTCAGACACATAGGACTCATAGTCCACGAACATTAGGACTCTTCATCAGCCATCAGATCAGATAGGAACCTCTAATGTATGTGATCCCGCAGGTTCGAATCTAAGCCGGTAGCACAGGAATCAATTCCTGTACTAATCGAAGTGATCATCTAGCAATGGTACCCAACATCCGGATAGGTCGAATAGTCGCAATCGCAACACTCAGAACCTACATGAATATGGTTACTGTATAATTCATCCCTTTTGACCCCTATGTTTAGGACGACTCAGGGTTAAACTGTCAACCCTGATCAGATCATCCGAATCGTGCTTAACTCAAATAGTCCTATGACTCCTCACTAGGACTACTCTGGCCAAGGTTTTGCTAAATTAAAATTCGACTGTCCACAGCTCCTGAACTGAAGTGGTCAATCCCATCTTGACACACGCACCAACAAGTCAAGTACTTGACTACACCCAGCAGCCTTCCGTCACTGAATTAGAAATTTAGATAGTCCAGTGTCTAAGTACAGTGAGTTGCTTGCAAGTCACTGTGGTGGTCTCAGGTCAGAGGGACATTTATACCCATATCCTATCAGAGCAAATCTTGACAGCAGAGATAGCTCCGGAGTCGGTCACGTTCAGTGCAGATGTACCCTTATATCTCACCTATATGCTATACCAGATCTCCACACTCTTTGGTTAAGAGGACAACCAACCTATATGGCACACAATGACCTATGCTCGATAAATATTGTTGTCCTTGGTAACAACGTATCATTTGATCACGAACAGGTTTAACGACTAAACGACAAATCCTCCTTTGTCGAGTCTAAATAGTCCTAAGGACTTCACCACAACACAGGAGTTCATTAGAAGATGAAACAATTTATGATGAAAAATATCAAAATAACTTTTATTTATTTATAATTTATATACTAATACAAAAAGAGCACAACCGTCAACAAGCTGATGATTGACTTTGGGACACTATTCCCAACACTCTTGACATGAGCCGGACAACTCCAAATTCTGAGATGATTCAGACTTGGCTTCTTACCATGCCATATCTCATATGGTGTGTTTGGAATGATTTTAGATGGAACCCTATTCAATACATATATTGCTATCATGAGACAATGTCCCCAAAAAAACTCAGGGAGGTCCGTGAAGCTCATCATGGAACGAACCATATCTAATAGGATCCGATTTTTCTGTTCTGAAACCCCGTTGAGTTATGGCGTTCCAGGTGGAGTCCATTGAAAAACTATACCATTATCTTTAAGATAGTCTAGGAACTTCCGACTAAGGTATTCACCTCCTCGATCTGATTGAAGAACCTTAATGGGCTTTCCTATTTATTTTTCTACTTCATGTCTGAATTCTTGAACTTTTCAAAGGCTTCAGACTTATGTTTCATTAGAAACACATATCCGTACCTAGACATATCACCGGTAAAGGTAATGAAGTAGATATAGTTGCCTCTAGCCAGCACATCAAATGGGCTGCACACATCCGTATGTACTAGGGCAAGTAGGTCTGTGGCCCTTTCCCCATATCCTACAAAAGGGAGTTTGGTCATTTTGTCTTGAAGGCATGATTCACAAACTGGATATGACTCGGAAGTCAACGGACTCAACAATCTGAATTTCTTCCGCTATATGACCTAGCCTTAGGTGCCACAGATACCTATCATTTAGACTATCTCTAGGCCTTTTAATTCCTATGGCATTCACATTTTGCTCGATATTAAATACAGATACATCAATATGTAGCTGATAGAGACCATTAATAAGAAAACCATTTGTAACTTTATTATTTCATAAAATATGTTACAATGATCCTTATGAAAGCTAATCACATAGTCTTCTTGTGCTAAACATGAAATAAAAATTAAATTCCTGCTTACTGCAGGCACATAATAACAGTCTCTAAGAACTAAATCTAATCCTAACGGTAATCGCAGAGGGTAGGTTCCCACAGCCACAACAGCAACTCTTGCTCCATTTTCGAGGTGTAGGATCATCTCCCCATCCCTCAGCCTCTTGCTCTCCTCAAGACCCTGCATAGAAGTGCACAAATGAGCACTAGAACCAGAGTCAAGCACCCAACTGAATGCAGAAGAAACCATAAGATTAGATTCTAAAATGAGCATACCTCCGGAAGGATCATCCTTCTTGTTCTTCAGGGTGGCCAGGTATTGAGGACAGTTTCGCTTCCAATGGTCGTCTGATTGGCAGTGAAAATATTTTTTCTTTTCAGCAGCCTTCTTATTCAGTTCTATCTTCTTCTTCTTCCCATCCACCTTCTGCTTCTCCGCAGACTTCTTTTTCTTTTCAAAAGACTTTCTCTTGGAAGAAGTCCGCTCCACAGTAAGAACTGAGCCTTTTGAACCCTTCATAGAAAGCTCAATCGTAACTAACATGTTCATTAACTTAGCCAAGGTACACTGCATCTTATGCATATGAAAGTTCATGATGAACTGACCATATGCATCTGACAAGGACTAAAGGATCACATCAATCTAAAAATCCTTATCTAAGATGATACCGAGCTTCTCAAGCTCCTCAAGATCCTTGATCATTGTCAAACAATGATCTTGGACTGACTGCCCATCACGCATTTTAGCCTTAAAAAGTCTTTAACAGACTTGATACTTGGCTGTGCGACTTTATTCACCAAACAACTTTTGTAGATGAGCCAACATTTGGTGGGTAGTCAAAATGTTCTCATGTTGGTGCTGCAAGTCATCAGACATTGCACTCAACATGTAGTACCTTGCTTTGTTATCATCATCCGTTCATTTTTTCAGAGATGCCCTTTGTTCAGCAGTCGGACGTGCTGGCATGGCAGGTAGATCCTGATCCAAGACATGAGTCAATTTTTTGAAACTCAAAATAATTCTGTAGTTCCTCAACCAGTCCTTAAAATTGGATTCAGTCAATCTGTGGGTGTCTAGTATTTTGGTCAGGAGGTTTGAGGCAGACATATTTCCTGTAGAGAGTCAAAAGTTTCTAGTTAGATTTTGTAATCAGATTTAACCAATTTGTTTAAGAATTTTATTTTTAAATAAATTAGGCTCCTACTATTTTCTCAGATCCCTACACTCTCTTGGTAGAGATATAAAAATCTCCGTGATTAGTGATTTCTAGTGGATGGTGCAGTCTCACCGACTGGCTCATCACCTCACCTAACAGTTAATGGTGATGGGTCAACCGATGAGTGGACAACTCTTGTTCAATGATTCTCTAATCATGGTGCACCCAAAACTTGGTCTCTAATTCATGAAGCTCACCATGCCTGGAATATTGCTCCAATCCTTAGTTAAGTCAAACCCACCATTTGCACGAACTAGATTCCTAATTGGGTCCCTTACTGTATCCAGAATATTGAGCCCAACCCATCTTCTAATTCGTAGCATCCAATGCCTAATAGACATGGTTGCATCTTTTCGGTGCAACTGAGCCACTATAACTAGTCGAGAACAATCAACCCCGGGAAGGGCCCACACATCCATAATGGTGAAAGATCTTAGACTTAATATTTTTTTAGGAAGATTTGATTTAGGTCTTTTTAAACTTGACTTGACATAGTCATAACAATTATGACTAACCTAGTGGCATGGGTTAGCTCAAATTGTTAGCCACCTCAAATCAAAACTGGGTCGACACATATGGCCAGATAAATGAGATCGGTGGAAGGGATATGCCATTAACTCGACAAGAATACATTCGAGTTGAGTAGCTCTCAATTAAAAATCAGTCGGTCGCATCTGCCCAACTTATCTTAGATACCAAATTGTCGAACCAGAACTAATTGGGTTAGCCTACAATCCAGGCTCTAACCACTAACCCAAATTAGGTCTTAACTTGATCGAGTCACATCTAAATATGATTCAACTTTGACCCAAACTTAATCCTATTAGGCTGGTCAATTATTAGCTTTCATGATCTCACCTAACCAACTATTGATTCGGTTTGATCAACCACTAGACCTAATTGAGCTACCCAAGTTCGAACCCAATTTTATGAAAATGACTTAGATCTGAAATTCTCAATTTTAGATCTAATTTAATTTTATAAACTTAATTCATTAATTAAGTCTTGGGTTCATAAATAAAATATATAAAATAAATCTTAGGATTTCAGGATCTAGAGTTTTGCAGAAAAGTAAGTTTTGATTTCTGATTAAGGATGAATGCACAGCACCCCTACACGTCATAAGAACACCCCATTGAATAGAAGGAGAGGGCCTTTAAACCTACTTTGTTCTTATGATCGGACGGCCATGAGGAATACCTTAATCAGAAATATAAATTTAACTACGAAACTAGTTAGATCTAAATTTACATATCACGTATACAATTTAAGATCTAACTAATACATATTTTGCATACATCTCATGTATCAAAAATTGATCTAACTAATATGCTTTCAGATTTAATACATCATATGTAACATCTGAAACATAAAATTTAAATTGAACTATTCAACATAAAATTTATTCTAGACAGTTACTAGAACAATTCTATAACTAGTCTAGGCATGTAACAGATCAATCTTATGTAATAATTAAAATTTTATTTTATATTTTTTGATCTGATTATAATATTTATAATATTAAAAAAATAGAGAATAAATTAGATCTAATTCATATTTTAATCTCATTAAAACATAAACTTACAAGACTATTCATAGATCAAACTATTCCTAGTCTAGTCATGCATCTCATGCATGTTAGATCTTCTAAGATTTAATTTTAAATATTTTAATTTCAGATCTTATCACATATAATGTGACATCTAAAATTTTTTAATATCAGATAAATTAAAATTAAAATCAGATCTAATTTAGATCTGAAACTGAGCCATGAACCTGGCTCTGATACCAGTTGAAAGGAAAAACTATCTTTTTCTTTGTAGGATCTTTCAGATTTTGTCAAATCTGAGAAGGAATAATTTAAAAAAAAAATTATTCTATATTTATTTTAGATTTAAATCTTTAGATCTAATTTTATTATCTAATATTAATTCTAAAATAAATCTAAAAGCATGAGAAAATATGAAATACCTCAAGGGTAATCTAATTACCCTGTAGATGATCGCAGCAAGCCTGAGGTTCTGATTTAGCCACGTAGTCGTCTGGCCTCTACCAGTATCCACTTAGGTAGGATCTAGATCATCTTCTTCTCATGAATCTCTGCTCCAAAAATTAAAATTAAATCTGATTAAGAAGATCTTCAAAAGTCTTCCTAAAGTTGGAGCAGCAGCCTGTCGAAGAAGTCCTGTAGCCTTCCTGTTCAAGGCATCACCATGCCTTGATCCTTCACCAGATAGTCGCCCAACCTTTTGGGCATGAAGAGGGGAGATGGAACACCAGGGAGAATGTGGAGAAGAGGAGGGGTGGCTGGCTTTTGCTGGGTAGGGAGCAGAATTACAAAACCCTAGGTGCAGACAGGGTTTATATAGACCCTGCTGCGCTGCGCAGTGCTACATCATTCGACCAATCAAAAAATTTCAATAAATCCAAAAAAAAATTGATTGATGGAGTGATATCATCTGATCACATCAGATAAGAACCCTCACCCTCTCTCCTATGTTGGCACCAACATTGGATAAGCATAAGGGAGATGGCACCCAAGAGTCCATGTTGATCAAGACACCTTCCATCCTTATCCACTTGGGGCGCCCACTTTAATCCAATTGGGCTCACACCATAATCTGATTATGGTGCCCAATTTAATATGGATTTATCATGTGGATACTCCATAAAAATCCTCCAATGAGCTCTCTTCAGTTTAAGACCCATATGTCAACATTTGACAGATGTCCTAAAATAAAAATGGCAAGTGACAGGAATTAGTAGGTGTTGTCTTAAATTTATCTCATGAATTAAGATAAGATTTTTTTGAGTTGGACAAGCTTTATTTAGATTGAGAAAAATTTTTTCAAGATTCTCTGGGTGAGTCAAATCATATTTGGCTCAGTCGAGATAGAAAAGATTACACGAGGAGAAAGTTAAGCTCAATCAAGTGCTAGCACGATTTTTTTAAACCAAATTGATCTAATCCAAATCAATTGGGCTAGCCCAATTGATGACATCCAGATCCTAACACTTATTAGTGTGATCCAGTTAGATTCAATTCTATATAGTAATGAGACATGTCGTGATCTCATCATCGACAACATCGAAACTCCTTTCGATGGATCAGAACTCTTCTAATTCAAATAATTAGAATGATCGATCATCAAGATCATTCTAATTACTCTCAAAATCCATCAGTGACACCTAGCATTATATAGTGGCAACCCATCAGAATTGAAGACGAACCTCTCGGTGCAGCTACCTGTGTAATTGAGTTCCTCTATCATGAGTTCCGACTGAATTAGGGTTAAGGTGAACTCGTCAAACCCAACATCAGTCATATGAATTAATCGATCAATCTGAGTTCGATGTGAAATTCTAATGGAAAACTCTTTTCCATTATTTCACTCTGCCATGGCCATGGGCTTAAGGACTCGATCTTTCGATCATCATAGGACTACTCTTATCTATCGAGGTTGACAGATCCTATCTTGGTGCGACCTAGTTCTTACAATGAATATGCTACAGCCAACATATACCTTAGGGTTTCGAATGGCTAGGAGATCGAGTTATGGTGTAGTCAAACTATAACACACTCAAGGTGAACTGTCGATGCACCTCAGGTCAAAGAACTAGACACAACTGCAGCATCGAGCTAGTCATCAACGAGAAGATAGATTTTCTTATGACTGCTCGATATGGTCATGCTCAGTACTTTCATTCTCAACGAATATCTGTACTCTCACTTCGGTGTCTCCACACCGTAGACTCAAGACATATCTACCCTAAGGAAGTGATCGTACATCAACCTTCCGGATCTATCACCATCCTCGTGATGATCCTATAGTTAGGAGCTGTTTATGAGTTAGTTATGTAAATTCATGCCTTAAATTTTTAACTTTTAAAAATATGAATTGACATTCCTACTAACTCAAAGGATGTATCACAGACACGATGTACACAATGTGATAGAAGAATAACCCATTTATTGATTTATAGTCAAAATTATAAATTTGTCCTTAGATTTGTACAGGAATGTATCAGCCAATCTGGCATCTAGGGCACACATCTAACACATCGATAGTCTCTAATCTATCCCATATTTTTTTAGCTGAAATAAAAATAAAAATTCTATTAATTTTATTGACATCAAAAGAGCAATACAAAATATTTATGGCTATAGCATTTAACCAAACCATTCTCTTATCAAGCTCATCCTAATCTTTTTCTAGTTTAGGAGAGGGCACCCATCAATAAGAATAGTGAGTATGTGAGGGTTGTCGATTATGACATGCCACATGTCATAATTGAGTAGTTGAATGAAGATCTTCATCCATGCTTTTCAATATATGTAATTTGTGTTATTGAATAGTAAGGGTCTATTTGTTAATTGGCCTTCAATAAGAAAGGATCTCATTGAGATTGCCATGATTTTTAACTCTTAATTGTTGGATCAAAATGGGCTGAGTAATACTATTTGTTGTCCAAAGATAGCGGCCTAAGAGAGGAAGTGTATTAGGTTCTTTAAAAATTAAAAGCAAATGTCTTCTAAATGCCAATTACAAGTGTGGTTGTGATGAACTTACAGAAATATAGATATAGCAATAGAAAGTAAAAATAAAATTACTATATAATTACAAATATAAGAAGTTTATAATGGTTCAATGTAAAATTTAGCACCTATGTCTACTCTCTAAGATCTCCTGCTTGAAAATTTCAACTATAATCCACTGGACTACAGTCTAATTATTTTTTTCTAATTCATAATTAAATCCAGTTGATTTTTCTTAGACTCATCAATCAAAACCTTCCTAACTAAGTTTCCAAGACTTGATCAAATACACACATCAGGCTTGGATCGGCCTTAGTCCCCCAAGTTTGTATCCCAATAAACTTGCAATAAATAGAATTAAATGCCCAAACAAGGAGCTCAATTTAGCCCAATAAGAGTAGCTAATGAAGCTTGCTTAAATGCTTTGGAAGTTCCCCCTTCATTGCTCGAGAGAGGATTGAAATGATGCTTGAATGATCTCTTAGTTGGTAGCTCAGACTTATTCATACTTGCTTCCCTCTCTTTTTTTGATTGAATTGAATTCTAGAAGACTAGGCTTGAATGCTCTCTTCATTAAGTGCACCTTCTGTTTGGCTTTTCTTTTCACTTGAATAAGTTTTCCACTTGAATTTTGCGCTTAAATATGTCCAAAAATGGTTAAAAGAGGCAATTTGACTGTAGGAGCTCAATCTAAGTGTTAGCACATTTTATTTGCCCATTAGAGTATTCTAAAAAACAGCCATTGGACTAGTTTAGAGGTATCGACTCATCTCATCCAAGGGTCGATTCGGCTCAATCAAGAGTCAACTTGGCTTAATCAGGTTCAACTCGTGAAACATTGTGCCTTAGGATAGCTTTCTATCTTTTAACCTTGCTCATTCTACGATCGAGTCCTACCTTGTTGGGGTTGACTTGTTATATTCTATGATCAACTCATAAAATACTCAACTTTATAGCGTTGACCTAAGGAATGATCTTGATAAATACAAAATATTTGAGAATTAATAGTTTGTTAAAGCGTATTTTGAAAAAGTTATCAGGAGGCCAAATTGATTCAAGAATAGCCAACTTTTGAAGAGATAACTCTTATATACAAAATTTCAAGTGGCACACAACTATAAGTCAACCCCAAATCTCTGTAAGCCAACTATCTTAAGCAAGATAAAAACCTATGTTTTCAGTCTAATTTTGGGCCGACCCTCTTAGACTTCGAGTTAATCTCTACTTAAAGTCGACCCAAAGTTCAACTCAGTTGATTCTCTCAAGTAAGATAGAGAGATACCAAAATCGATCAGTGTTCGAGTTGAACCTAAGTTAACCCAAGTTGACCCCAAGTTATCAACTTCAAGTCGACCCTAAGTTGATCTGAGTCAACTCTATCATGCCCAGCAGCTCTAATGACTAATTCTGCAAAAGCTATAGAAGTATGCAGAACTTCTCCAATGGCTAATTCCAACCTTCCAACATGCAGAAATATAATTTTTGACATTCTAAAAGCCTTAAATGTATGCAAAACATATTGAAGAAGGTAGAGAAAAAGAAAAACAAAGAGAAAATCCAAGAAACATTAAGTATTCATTCAACATAGTGCAACTATTCCTCAACCACTATATTTTTTGAGTTTTCAAATGATTTAAAGAAGAAGAAGAGTGTATTAATTGTCGAGCCTCCTCAGCAACTTCTCTCGAGCTTCAATGATTTCCTTCATTTGCACTTTAGGAGCTTTTTCTTGTGTTTCTTATTCATACTTGATTTTTACTGTACCAAATTTCAATTGAAATTTAAAACTTAAGAGAAAGATTTATTGAGGCCTTGAATTGGCCTATATTAGCCGTATAAGTTGAGGAGTGGCTTGGGGAGTGGCTTTGGTTGATTTTCATTGATAAAATCAACTAGATTTAGTTATAAGCCTGAGTAAAACAATCGTATTATAATCTTGAAGAGATTATAGTAGAATTTTTAAGAGAGGATTTAGGGAGCGGACCCAAGTGCTAAGTTTGGCACAAACCACTAATTAAATATTATATTTGTATGTATACTTGCTACTTTCCATCTTATTCTTATTTGCTTTTATATATTTATAGTTTTGATGCATTACTTTCACTGCACATTCATTTTGGGTATACACATTTTAATTTTAGAAAAAAACCAATTTACCTCTCTCTCACTCTTAGATTATCTATCTGGACAATACATAACTCTCAATCTGCATCCTAAGACTGTTATGGGGTCAACTTGTGTCTTGTAGGGATCAACTCATGAAATGTGCTAATCTTCTTTAGATATGTCGGGGTTGATTTTTGATATTTTTAACCATCTCCTTAATACTTCAGATAATTATTTATCTTCATTTTAAGTATGTGGATGTTTGGTCAGTTTTTAATGACTAGAGATCGATTCTTTTGTTCCAATCTATATTAAAATTAAAAAAAATATAAATTTTAATTATTTTAAAGAAATTTTTTTTTTAATTTATATATAATTTTTAAGTATCATTAAAAATTTTATAAATATTTTCTCAAATTTATATTAATATTAATTATATTTAAAATTTTAAAATCATCAAAAATTAATCATTAGATCAATATGAATTTTATTGAATTGAATCCGATAGATATAGCACCACCTATCACTTGTACTGTGAGAGCAAGAAAAAGCCACATCCTTTGATTGGAGGGGAATGTCTTTTTCATAGCAAGACATTCTTGCTGCGTGCGTTACAGTTAAAGGCCTGCACGAGAAAATTGATGCAAGGCAAAAATTTTAATAACCCTTAATTATCGGTACTCCATGCGACGGATAACTATTTTAAAATTCAATTCATTAATTGACCTATTAGTCGAATTTTGAATGATCGTTGATAGGATGGGAGCCAAGATCCATTCATAAAGTGACCTATTAATGTAATCTACCCTTTTGTCCCAACTTTTCTTGGCGCACATGGGGTAAGTCTTGTCAAGCCAGATGAGCCTTTATGATATTTCTGTGTTGGAATGCATGGCATGAGGGAGACATATCCACCTCATAGACGTACATTAAGTGTCAAGACTTCTGACTTTCAAAATTTTCACTAAAGCTGGCACAAACATTATGCCCTGAAGAAAAAGGATGCATCTGAGAAACAACCGACGGCACAATGATAAGCAAATGTATCTTTTTTATTTTTGGTGATGATCATTTGTGTGTAACTTCTTCTTTCTTCCTTCAGATGCACATATCCAGCTGCTATTTTTACAAGAAGATAAATTTATATTTTATAATAATAATTATTCATCCAATATTAAAAATAATTTCAGTTATTATTTAGTAATTTTCTTAAGAATGCTTTGAAAGAGTCGATCTTGTTAAATCACTGATTTAACTAAGATATTTATTGAATCTTTGAGTTTCCTGAGCAGAACTAGCTATTATTTTGTCATTTAGCATTCAATCTTTGTTGTCAAAAAGAAAAAATAACTTTATCAGTTAGCAATTCAAGATTAGTGACTCGGTAAGTCCTAGGAAACAATACACATTTTAATTGACCAAATATATTTGAGTTATATGGTGTTTTTGGCTTTTATCTTGGTCTAGATGCAACTTTCGCCAATTGTTGCTTCCTTAAATCGGTGATGGATGTTGATCAGCAAATTACTATTAAATAACATGTCGCATCTCCATCATATTTTAAATTTTAATCACAATTATTATATGTGACATGTTGATCCTGAATAAAAAGAAATTGGCAGGTATGCGCATAATTGAAGAATATATTTTACATACGTATTAATCCTGAAAGCATGTTATTAAAATTACCTTACTTGTAATTAGAGATGGCAATGTTTAACCATTCAACTTTCTTGATTTGAATACAATAATTAGATTTGAATATAATTTTTAATTTATTTAATAAATAAATTGAACTCAAATTAATTGATTTTGGATCTATTTTATATCCGACCTAGATTGCATGTATGCTAACTCTGTATCTACTTTATCCTATTTTAATATCATTTTTGTTGGGGATGAATTTGTTCTAATATTTATATTATATTAGTCAACTATAAGCCATGCACATGCCCAGCTGTTAGTTTTACAAAAAGATAAGACTATATTATATAATAATAATTATTCATCCAACATTAGTAATAATTTCAATTATTATTTGATAATTTTCTTAAATCACTGATTTACCTAAGATATTTATTGAATCCCTTCAGTTTCCTAAACAGAAACTAGCCATTAGTTTTGTCATTTAGCATTCTATCTTTCTCCTGAAAAAGAAAAAAAATAACTTTGTCTGTTAGCAATGCAATATTCAGTGACTCAGTATAGTCCTAGGAAACACCACACATATCCTAATTGATCAAATGGGTTTCCTAGCTTCCATCTTGGTTTAGGTACAATTTATGCCGTTTCCCGTTTCCCGTTTCCACCCATGATGGATACTGATTAGCAAATTGTTATTAAGTAAATAGTTGCATCTCAATCGTATTTTATTTTTCAACCGCAATCATTGGTACATGCAACAGGCCGTATCTAGGATCCTGCAATTGGTGAGGATGTGCACAAATGAAAAACATTTTTTTTTATCGTATATATTTTTTTTTGCACCTATCACCCCCAAAAGTATGCAATTAATATTGAAAAAAAAAATTATAACCAGATCAATCACGAAAAAAATTATGACCAGTCCTTTATTATCTGCTACGTACATATATTCAAAGATTTATAAAAAAAATAATTATATAATATTTATTTAAATTATTTAAATATTTTTAGAGTTTATTCATTAATCTTTTTTTAGTATTTTAACACGGCGCGCCATCTTTTTATGAACATTTTCAAAACATATCCGACCATAATTAATTTCTTTCATAATCAATCCGATTATAGAAGTTTTATCCTACTTATAATGAGAGACGACAATACGATGATAATGCTTAATAAATGGATTGATTTTAAATGATAGTGTTGGAGCAGAATTCCGCCGACGTCGAAGAAGCTGGAGTCGAGGAGCTCACGTCCGCCGTCGAGACCTGCAAGGGAAGTCTAAACCGGAATGGAGGGTGCTCCGACAAGACCATCCGACGCTCAAGTCAGTACTCTGCCTCATCAAAAATGGAGCACTCGAATGGGATTTTAGCAGAGTTTCAAGATAGAGTTTAGAGCTTAGAGAAGAACGTATCTGGAGGTCCCTTTTTATAGATGGAGAGCGTAACTGATTGACAACGATGTCTGTAACCGCCTGGTAGTAGGCCGTTCGGGGCCACGCGGAGTTTGTTGCAGAGAGTAGTGACGTCAGGGGGTCGTTCAGGGCCACGTGGAGTTTGTTATGGAGAGTGGAGTGGTGTCCATTGTCACGACTTGTCAGAGAGTAGTGGGGCCGTGTGGAATCTGTTACAGAGAGTGGAGTGGGGTAGTGACCATTGTCGCAACTTGCCAGAGAGTTCGGGCCTGACGGCTGAAGCTCGGTTGGGACGTCTGATAGAGCAGATTGGCTCTCTGTCTCTGCAATCTAAGAGAAGCTCGAATATTTTTGAGGTTGCTGACAAGTCCACTGTTGTCAGGTGCCTTGGGCGCTGATGCTGCAGGCAGAAGTCATCTGCTGTAGAAGCTCGGACGGAGACTTTCTGTTGGAGAAGTTCGGTAAGAGTCCGATTGCTAGAGGAGTCCGTCTGAAAATTGCCTGATGTAGAAGCTCGTCTGAGGACTGTCCGTCGGAGAGGTCCGGTTTAATGAGGAATCCGACAGAGGTTTGACCGTCAGCGAAGTTCGGATGGCGTTGTGGAGGTTCGTCCGTTGGAGGAGTCTTGAGGACACTGGAAAAGGTCGAACGTTGGAGGAGTCCGGGATTCAATTCTGTTGTAGAAGTTCGGACGGAGTCCGGACGAAGCCCGCTTATTGTAGAAGCTCGGACGAAGATCAGTTGTCGTGAAAACTCAGATGGAGACTTCTTATTGTAGAAGTCCCGTTGCTGGAGAAGCTCGATCATTGACGAGGTTCGGAAAAAGTTCGGAGTAGAGATCCGGCTGGTGGAGCCTGTCCGTCGTAGAAGTTCGTCTGTGATCCATCCACTGTAGAAGTTCGGACGGAGTCTGGCTCTCGTAGGAGCTCGGATGAAATTCGAAAGGTGGTCGACCATCGTAGAAACTTGGATGGAGTATGGTTACTGTAGAAGTCTTACTGTTGGAGAAGCTCGGACATTGATGAAGTCTGGAAGAAATTCGAAGTAAAGTCGTTCGTGGCTGGAAGAAGTCTGGAAGAGATTCGAAGAATAGTCGATCACTGTAAAAAATTGGCTGATAGTGAAGTTCAGAAAGCATTTGGAGCAGCCTGGTAGATGAATGGAGGAGCTCATTATTAGAGAAGTCCGGATGGTATTATGGAAGCTCAGACGGTCGGGGGAGTTCAGAAAGACGTCGCACAAGGTCGGAAGTCGGAAGAGCCCTGGAAGGGTCAGCCTTTTACAAACTTTGGCTGGGGTTATTTTATACCTAACATCAGTCCCCCTACTTTCGAGTTCGAGTTCCGAATGAAGGAAGTACAGAAAAATTTTCACAGCCAAAGTTGCCTCTCTCGATTTTCGTACTCGATTGTTTTCAGATATTTTGACGTTTGTGTGCTGGTGCTGGAGCCTTTTGAAATCGAGGTGATCCGAAAAGATTTTTTTGAAATTTTCACTGGAGTGTTGCTCTAGGTACGACACAATAATGGTTTTATCAGTTGTCAGCCACTTTCAGCCGCTTGCCATGGTGAGTGAGACACATGACGGTTGTAGATCGACCAGAGGAGATCCGCAATCATTATTGCACCGGACCTCGTCGCTTATTTAAACCCGCCTCCCTCCTTCAGGGGTCTCACTTTGCCTGAAAGTTTTTTCGATCCCTCCTTCCTGAGAGTTCCGTTCTTTCCCAACGTCCTTCTCGACCTTAGGCATTCTTCGAGTCATCCCCATCTCTGCATCTCTGCATCCTTCGGATCAGCCTAGGTTAGTTCCAAAACTCTCCCCCTATATTTTTTTTTCTTGCTGTTCTTCTTTCATTTTTTCTCCTTTACATTCTGCCTGTTCGATTTTCCACGAGCGTTCTGTTTCTTATTTTTTTCAATTTTTTTGGGATTTTTAGGATTTTCACTTGATTCAAAATGTCCTCCAACACTTCCTCCTCTAGCAGTTCTAGGAGTTCGTCCGTTCCAGCCCTCCAAAATCTCAATTCTGTTGATGAACCTCGTCCAATCTTTGTACCAGACACCATTCCCAGCTCTCTGACTCTGAAGGAACTCTCACTGATTAGGATTCAATACGGAGTTCCTCCGGAGTATGAGCTGGAGCTTCCCGAGCCGACTGGCCGGGCTAGCGCTCCCCCCCGGCTGCTTCTGTTTATACCAAGAGGCTTTCCGCGCCGGGCTTCGACTTCCGCTTCTACCTTTTTTTATTGCTCTATTTCATTTCTTAAATATTTCTTTAGTTTCTGTAGCGCCGAACTCTTTTAGATTTCTGATAGGATTTCTTTTCCTCTGTAGTTTAGCTGAAGTTCGGCCAACCCTTTCTTTGTTTAGGAATTTTTATACCTTCAAGCGTCATCCCTCGACAAAGGACTAGTGATACTTCTCCCCTCAGTTTGGTAGAAAGGAGTTGCTGAAAGGTGCCCCCTCTTCTATCCACAACTGGAAGGAGAGGTACTTCTACGTCCGATGCCTAACCTTGGAGTTGGGGTTGCCTCCCTGGGGCTCCCTGAGGGATTCCGTCCGTCGGGCTTCTAGCCTGGGACAGGATGACCTTGAATCCTCCAAAAAACTCGAGGCTTATCCAGCTCCTCTTCTCTCCAACCTCTTGAAGGAACAACTCTTGTTTAACATCGGCCTAAGCTCTTTCAACCCTGTCGGTATTTTATTTTATTTTATTTTATTTTATTTTTCTATGTTGTAACTTTTTCTCGTTCTCTTGTACTTAAGAAGAACTATTTAATCAATGAAATCGGATTCTTCTTTACAAAGAGCTCTTCTTTCTTACTCTGCATTCTTTTTCTTCTCTTTTATTTTCTTGCACTGATTTGTGTTGTGGCGCTCTTATCTTCCAACGACAGTGCCCTACCGAAGCTTTTCTCCTACCACAAGGGATTCCTCTGAAGTTGATGATCCGGGTGTAGGAACCAGATCTAGGGTTTCAGGATTAGATCTTGAAAAAGAGGGTTAGATCTTGAAACTTTTTCAAGATCATACAGCGGAAGATTAAAATAAATCAAAATTTATTTTTTAAGATCAAAAAATCCCTAGATCTAAGATCCTATTACATGATTATTACATGACATTAAATCAAAAATTAAAATATATAAATATAGCATGAACTACATGTTGATCATATCAACATGTTTTTATACTACATCTAATGTATGTATTAAACAATAGATCAGATCTATTACCTTGCAAGTTAGACATTCTAACCTTGCTGATCTGGGCTTGAGGATGATGTTGCAAGCCGCACACGCGTCCGGCCTCTAGGAGTCATCCACACGAGCCCACGAATCTCGATCAGAAGTCCTGCTTCAGGAAATCAGCACAGTATGCTAGTACTGCGCTGATCCTTCTTTGATGGTTGATCAGGTGCCTCCTTCTTCTTGATTTGGACTCTTCCAATGATGGAAAGTAGAAGGAGGAGTTTTAGATCTGAGACACTCTCAGGAAACTCAAGATGGAAGGAGGAAAGATATGAAAATAAAAACCCTAGAAGAAGACCCTCTTCTTCTTCACATTTTTCTCTCTAGACACCCAAACTTACGTCTTTTATATCTCCACGACCCAAAGGTATTTCTCTCTGATTTTTGGATGGCAGAAAGGTCTCTCAAATATCTATCTCTTCTTAAAATTTCACAAAGAAACTCATCTTATATAGAGAGATATGATAGATTCCTTGTCTAGGTCAAACACCTAGTCAAGGCTTATCCAAACATGGCAAGTTAAGGGACGCCCAACTCTTGAGCACCTCCTCCTTATTTTCATGTATGGATTACCAGCAAAGGGTGTACAATGTAAACCCTAAAAGTTACAAAAATTTCAAAAAAAATTTGGATAAATTCGGTGCAAAATTGAAAGAGTTTTGGATTTCTAAAACTCTATCTCATAGAATTCGAAATCCAAACTTATTCCTTTTAGATTTGATCCAAACCACCTTCCATGTAAGAAAGAAGAGAAGAGACCTTTTGTGAACGTGAGAGAGATCTGGGAGAGGGCTTTTGTCGCACAAAATAAGTGGAGATTGACGTTGAATAAGAGGGAGGGCGTGGAGAAGGTTTATGTGGCGCAAGGTGGAATCCTAGTCCTACTAGGATTTTGTCTCATAACTTGTTTTAATTTGGTTTCCCAAACCAAATCAAATCAAAATTAGATCAACCTAATTAAAATAGGTCTTAATCTAATTAAGAACCTAATTTAATCAGATTAAATTAGATTTAAATCTGATTTAATTTTTTAATCAAATTAGAAATTAGATTGACCCAAGTCCTAGTTGAACTAGGACTAGTTTTTCCTTGCACTAGGCTTATCCAATAAATCAATTGGACTTGATCCAATCAAGCCCAAAATAAATCTAATTAAATCATATTTAATTAGACTTAATCTCAGCCTATTGGCTTAATCAAATTAAGCCAATTAGCAATCGAATTGCTAATCGATCCTCCTGCAATACTTGCACTGGGTTAAATGTCAATTGTATTGATCATTTAACCCTAGAACGATTCTTAATCGTTGATCAACCATCTGATCGGATCATGAACTCTAATGTGTGTGACCTCATAGGTCCGAACCTAAGTCGGTAGCATAGGAATAAATTTCTATACCAATCGAAGTGACCATCTAGCAATGGTACCCGACGACCGGATAGGTCGAATGTGTAGAACAACATCCTTAGAACCCATGCGGATATAGTTTTCATATAATTCATCCCCTTGACCAAAATGATCATAGGACACCCCAGAGCTCAACTGTCAACTCTGATCAGGTTGTCCACATTGTATTTCAAAATATCAAATCCATCTGATGGATTACCCTGGCCAAGGTTTTGCTAAATTGAAATACAGCGACTCATTCTTCTCCAACTCTTGGAGTGGTCAATCCCATCTCGATCACACTCTGACTTCGTAAGTACTTGACTGTGCCCAGAAGCCTTCCGTCCCTGAATTAGAAATTCAGTTAGTCCAGTACTAAAGCACAGTGAGTTGCTTGCAAGTCACTGAGGCGATCTCAAGTCTAAGGGACACTTATACCTATATCCCATCAGAGACATTCTCGACAGCAGAATGCTCTGGAGTTGGTCACGTTCAATGATGATGTACCCTTACATCTCACCTGTATACCATACCAGTGTCTCCACACTCCTTGGTTAAGAGGACAACCAACCCATATGGCCTACAGCGACCTATGCTTGATAGAAGCTATTGTCCTTATTAACAGCCTATCATTTGGTCGTGAACTGTTTTAAGGACTAATCGATAAATCCTCTCTTTATCGAATCTAAATAGTCCTAAGGACTTCATCATAACAACGGAGTTCATTAGAAGATGAAAGCTTATGGTGAAGATGCCAAATATATTTTATTTATTAACAAATCAATTACAATACTTGGTTGCTCAACCGTCAACAGCTTGACGATTGGCTTTTTGGGACACATTTCCTAACAACTCCCACTTGTCCTAAAGCCACTCAGTACAGTATCTAATACCCATCTTCGACTTGTGGTTGTCAAACTCCTTTATTGCCAGGGCTCTAGTGAAGGGGTCGGCTAGGTTCTCCTTTCAGTCGATCTTCTGAAGGTCGACGTCACCTCGATCCACGATCTCTCGGACCAGGTGGAAGCGGTGCAAGATGTGCTTCGTCCGCTGATGTGCTTTGGGTTCCTTCACCTGAGCTATGGTACCAGTGCTGTCGCAGTAGAGCAGGACTGGACCATCGAAGGAGGATGCTACTCCGAGCTCATTGATGAATTTCTTCAGCCACACAGCTTCCTTCGCGGCATCCGATGCTGCGATGTACTCCGCTTCACAAACAGAGTCCGCCACAGTATGCTGCTTGGAACTCTTCCAGCAGATGGCTCCACCATTCAGAGTAAAGATATAATCCGACACACTCCTGCTGTCATCATGGTCAGATTGAAAGCTGGAGTCTGTGAACCCCATAAGTTTCAGATCTGACTCGTCATAAACCAACCATTGGTCCTTAGTATTTCTCAAATACTTAAGGATGGCTTTAACCACTTTCCAGTGGTTTTCTTCAGGATCAGATTGGTATCTACTCACTACTCCTAGTGAGTATGCCACATCTGGTCTTGTACATGTCATGGCGTACATGATATATCCCACGGCTGAAGCATATGGGACTCTACTCATACGCTCTCTCTCTTCAGGAGTTGTCGGACAATCCTTCTTAGAGAGAGAAATTCCTTGGCCTATCGGTAGATAGCCCTTCTTGGAATTCTCCATGCTGAACCTCTTCAGCACAGTGTCTATGTACATGGACTGGGATAACCCAAGCATCCTTTTAGATCTATCCCTATAGATCTTCATCCCTAGGATGTAGGATGCTTCACCCAAGTCCTTCATGGAGAACTGTGATGACAACCAAACTTTTATTCCCTGTAGTGCGGGGATGTCATTCCCGATTAAGAGAATGTCATCCACGTACAAGACAAGGAATACCACAACTGGACCATTTACCCATTTATAGATGCAGGGATCTTCTCCATTCTTAATGAAGCCATACGTTTTGATCACCTTATCAAAACGCATGTTCCAACTCCGAGAAGCTTGCTTCAATCCATAAATGGATCTCTGAAGCTTGCACACTTTGGATTCATCTGTAGATGTAAACCCCTCAGGTTGTATCATATACACCTCTTCGATCAGCTCTCCATTCAGGAAGGCTGTCTTTACATCCATCTGCCAGATCTCATAATCCAGATGGGCAGCTATTGCAAGCATTATCCGAATAGATTTGAGCATTTCCATAGGAGAAAATATCTCGTCATAGTCAATACCATAACATTGACGATACCCCTTGGCAACCAGACGGGCTTTATAGGTCTCCACCTTTCCGTCTGCGCCCCTTTTCCTTTTGAAGACCCATTTACACCCAATGGGTTTAACCCCTTCAGATGGGTCAACCAATGTCCATACATCGTTGACCTTCATGGACTCCATTTCGGATTTCATGGCTTCAAGCCATTTCTCAGAATCAGGTCTCTGCATTGCATCCATATAGGTGATCGGATCCTCATTATTCTCATCAAGTTCGATGGGATCACCGTCCCGGATCAAGAAACCGTAGTATCTGTCCGGTTGACGCGGTACTCTACCAGATCGCCTTAATGGTGCAGGTGGTACATTGGGCTCCGGATATGATCTAATCATATCAGACTCAGGTTCAACTATTGGTGTCGGTCCTTCTACCTGTTGAACTTCATCAAGTTCAATCTTAGAGGCAACGGTTCCTTCACCAAGGAACTCCTTTTTTTTAAAAAAGATTGCCTTAAGGCTGACGAATACCTTTTGTTCATCAGTATGGTAGAAAAAATATCCTTTTGTCTCTTTGGGGTACCCTATGAATGAGCATTTGTCAGACCTAGGTCCAAGTTTGTCTGTGACTAATTGTTTGATATAGGCCGGGCACCCCCAAACCCTAAGGTGTGAAAGTGCTGGCTTACGTCTCATCCATATCTCATATGGAGTCTTAATTACAGACTTACTTGGAACCCTATTTAACAGATAACAGGCTGATTCGAGTGCATATCCCCAGAAGGATATCGGCAAGCTAGCAAAACCCATCATGGATCGGACCATGTCTAACAGAGTCTGATTCCTCCTTTCAGACCCCCATTATGCTGTGGTGTTCCTGGAGGAGTCCATTGGGAGAGAATCCCATTCTCTCCTAGATATGTGAGAAATTCACTAGAAAGGTATTCTCCTCCTCGATCAGATCGAAGAGTTTTAATACTCTTCCCAGTTTGTTTTTCTACTTCACTTCGGAATCGTTTGAACATTTCAAATGAATCCAACTTATGTTTCATCAGATAGACATATCCATATCGGGATAGGTCATCTGTGAAAGTTATGAAGTAGAAATATCCACCTCTAGCACTGGTGCTCATGGGTCCGCATACATCAGTATGTACTAGGTCCAAGAGCTCAGTAGCTCTCTCATACCTTTTTTCAGTAAAAGGTGACTTGGTCATTTTACCAAGAAGATAGGACTCACAGGTTGGAAGTGATTCACAATCACTGACTTCGAGGATTCCCTCTTGAGTCAACCTGTTTATTCTGTTCTTGTTTATATGACCTAGCCTACAGTGCCATAAGTAGATATCTGACACACTATCTAATCTAGGGTGCTTGCTGGTAGAATAGACTCTTATCAGGCTTGATCTTTTTGGTCTGGCTCTGTACTAATGTTCCAGCCTGAACTTGCACCTTCTTCACTTTCTTCTTCTTGTTCTTCTTCTTTTCTCAAAGGGTCGAGAACCAGAAGACGAACCTCCCACTGAGTTCACCGACTCCTTGAGGAGTTGGTGATCCTTCTCAAAGTTCTGAAGCAACCTCAGTAATCCGTGGTAGTTTACTTCAGGCTTTGTCATTCTATAATGAGTGAGGAATGGGAGATAAGATTTGGGCAGCGAGTTCAGTATTGCATCTTTCCCAAGCTGCTCATGCAAGGGAAAGCCGAGCTTGCTCAATCGTTCCATCAGCTTGATCATGTACAATACATGATCAGTGACAGAGGCACCATCCTGCATTTTGGCGTTGAAGATGGCACAACTAGTCTTGTGCCTCTCCACGTCATCGGGTGTGCCAAAGGCATCCTCCAACACTTGAAGCATGTCCTTTGGCTGAGCCATCTCGAATCTGCAACTGAACTCGTCGCTCATGGTAGCCAGCATGATACAGTGCATCGTGGTCCGGTCACTGAGCCACTTCTGGTAAGTGTCTCTGACTGTTCCACGTGCATTGGCAGCTGGCTCCTCAGGTGCAGGATCCATTATCACATATAGGATCCGTTCATGCTCCAGGACTATCTTCAACTTTCGGTACCAGCTACCAAAGTTGGGTCCCACCATCTTATCATTGTCCAACAATGATCGGAGCGATAGGGAAGTGGCCATATTTGCACAAAGGAGAACCATAACCTAATTAGTAATTGATTCATTAAACCTAAAGATTTGGACTTTAATCAAAAGGTTTCTCCCACTATTTTATTCGAATTGGTAGCCTCTACCTTCAATTCGAGGAATTAACATAATTCTTTAGCGGGTACTAGAATCCACTTAGACTGCACACAAGCCCAACTTTGGTTGGCCAACCCATGTACATCTAAGGGTAGGTTCATAACCAATTGTTTCTCTAAACAATTTCTAGTAATTTTAATTTTACCCCAGAAACCTAATCAGTAGGCTTTGGCCTCCACTGTAAGGATCCAGTTAGGTCCAACCATTAACATGATCATACTTGGTGTATCTAACCAACGAATGATTAAGCCCAACTTTGGTTGGCTCACCTAACCACCATTAGAGAGATACTTCCAAGTCGTCATATGATGAGTGATAATTCCATTAGTCAACAAGCACCAGGCCTTTGGGTCTGCAATGATTATTGAGTTCATGGACTCATTATCAAACACCTTAATGGGAGGCTATGACTCAGTTATCTTCATAACTTTGTCATTTTAAGGACCTAATAATTTTAGAAGATTTAAATAATATAGAGGATGAGGTCAGATGAACCAGCTTATCATGATCCTCCCACTGGCTTCACCAAGTCAGCTTAAAGGAGACCATTAAAGGGGCTGGTCTAGGAGCACCTAAATCAGTCACACTGATTTACCTAGCTGACATGGGTCAGCTCGAATAGTCAAGTGATCCGATCAAAACATAATTTCACCAAGAGGCCAGGTAAGTTCGATCAGTGGGAGGGTCTGCCAAAGCTTGCTTTAGACACCATCAGAAATGGCCAGGTAAGCGGGCTCCCAATTAAAAACCACCGGTCTGGTTTACCTTAGACACCAACTGGTTTAATTAGTTTCGATTAGATCAAACTAACAGTTCGTGCTAGACCGCTTAGCCAAGAATCAAGTCCATTTGGTTCTCGTTAAAGATATGGACTTGACCAACTACAACTATTATAATTGATCTAGAGAATCCTTGACCTAATCTAAGACAACAATTGATTAGATTTAGTCAATTCTCTAATTAAGTCCATCTTTAATCTAACCATAGGTCTAACCAAATTAATGGACCTAATTTTCACTAACCCATTAACCCAATGTGTTATGATTTGTGTCTTAGGTTCTTCAATTCACAATCCTAGAACCTAATCAAACAACTTCTTAATTCTTAATTAAGTTTTGGGCTGGGGGTTGGGTTTGACTTTTCAAAAAAAAAATAATTTTCATATTTGTAAAATAATTTTATAATATGATTCTACCAATCATATTGCATGTTTGATTCATAATCAAGATGCAAGTGAAATAAACATAAAACTACTTTAGATCTAATCTAAACAGGTTCATGTAATTGAAACAATTTCAACTTTAAATAATTTCTTTGCATAAAAATTATTAACAAAAAGATTTTATTTCAGATTTAAATATCTTTTAAATCTAATAAATCATAAATTTAATCTAGATCATATATAACAAATTTATGATTAAAGATAGATCTACACAAACTAGGACAACCTTTGCACTGTAAGGGGTAAACCTTACAGCAGGACAACCTTACAGTTTGTGATTGATCTAAAATTTTAATTTTAGATTTAATAATCAGATTATAAATTAGATCTAATCTAAAAATAATCTAAGCATGTATAAATAATCATGTAATAAAGAACCTAGACTCTGATACCAATTGTAGGAACCAGATCTAGGGTTTCAGGGTTAGATCTTGAAAAAGAGAGTTAGATCTTGAAACTTTTTCAAGATCATACAGCGGAAGACTAAAATAAATCAAAATTTATTTTCTAAGATCAGAAAATCCCTAGATCTAAGATTCTATTACATGATTATTACATGATATTAAATCAAAAATTAAAATATATAAATATAGCATGAACTACATGTTGATCATATCAACATGTTTCTATACTACATCTAATGTATGTATTAAACAATAGATCAGATCTATTACCTTGCAAGTTAGACGTTCTAACCTTGCTGATCTGGGCTTGAGGATGATGTTGCAAGCCGCACACGCGTCCGGCCTCTAGGAGTCGTCCACACGAGCCCACGAATCTCGATCAGAAGTTCTGCTTCAGGAAATCAGCACAGTATGCTAGTACTGCGCTGATCCTTCTTTGATGGTTGATCAGGTGCCTCCTTCTTCTTGATTTGGACTCTTCCAATGATAAAAAGTAGAAGGAGGAGTTTCAGATCTGAGACACTCTCAGGAAACTCAAGATGGAAGGAGGAAAGATATGAAAATAAAAACCCTAGAAGAAGACCCTCTTCTTCTTCACGTTTTTCTCTCTAGACACCCAAACTTACATCTTTTATATCTCTATGACCTAAAGGTATTTCTCTTTGATTTTTGGATGGTAGAAAGGTCTCTCAAATATCTATCTTTTCCTAAAATTTCACAAAGAAACTCATCTTATATAGAGAGATATGATAGAGTCCTTGTCTAGGTCAAACACCTAGTCAAGGCTTATCCAAACATGGCAAGTTAAGGGACGCCCAACTCTTGAGCATCTCCTCCATATTTTCATGCATGGATCACCAGAAAAGGGTGTATAATGTAAACCTTAAAAGCCATGAAAATTTCAAAAAAAATTTGGATAAATTCGGTGCAAAATTGAAAGAGTTTTGGATTTCTAAAACTCTATCTCATAGAATTCGAAATCCAAACTTATTCCTTTTAGATTTGATCCAAACCACCTTCCATGTAAGAAAGAAGAGAAGAGACCTTTTGTGAACGTGAGAGAGATCTGGGAGAGGGCTTTTGTCGCACAAAATAAGTGGAGATTGGCGTTGAATAAGAGAGAGGGCGTGGAGAAGGTTTATGTGGCGCAAGGTGGAATCCTAGTCCTACTAGGATTCTGTCTCATAACTTGTTTTAATTTGGTTTCCCAAATCAAATCAAATCAAAATTAGATCAATCCAATTAAAATAGGTCTTAATCCAATTAAGAACCTAATTTAATCAGATTAAATTAGATTTAAATCTGATTTAATTTTCTAATCAAATTAAAAATTAGATTGACCTAAGTCCTAGTTGAACTAGGACTAGTTTTTTCTTGCACTAGGCTTATCCAATAAACTAATTGGACTTGATCCAATCAAGCTTAAAGTAAATTTAATTAAATCATATTTAATTAGACTTAATCTTAGCCCATTGGCTTAATCAAATTAAGCCAATTAGCAATCGAATTGCTAATCGATCCTCCTGCAACACTTGCACTGGGTTAAATGTCAATCGTATTGATCATTTAACCCTAGAATGATTCTTAATCGTTGATCAACCATCTGATCGGATCATGAACTCTAATGTGTGTTACCTCATAGGTCCGAACCTAAGCCGGTAGCATAAGAACAAATTCCTATACCAATCGAAGTGATCATCTAGCAATGGTACCCGACGATCGGATAGGTCGAATGTGTAGAACAACATCCTTAGAACCCATGCGGATATAGTTTTCATATAATTCATCTCCTTGACCAAAATGATCATAGGACATCCCAGAGCTCAACTGTCAACTCTGATCAGGTTGTCCACATTGTATTTCAAAATATCAAATCCATCTGATGGATTACCCTGGCCAAGGTTTTGCTAAATTGAAATACAGCGACTCATTCTTCTCCAACTCTTGGAGTGGTCAATCCCATCTCGATCACACTCTGACTTCGCAAGTACTTGACTGTGCCCAGAAGCCTTCCATCCCTGAATTAGAAATTCAGTTAGTCCAGTACCAAAGCACAGTGAGTTGCTTGCAAGTCACTGAGGCGATCTCAAGTCTAAGGGACACTTATACCTATATCCCATCAGAGACATTCTCGACAGCAGAATGCTCTGGAGTTGGTCACGTTCAATGATGATGTACCCTTACATCTCACCTGTATGCCATACCAGTATCTCCACACTCCTTGGTTAAGAGGACAACCAACCCATATGGCCTACAGCGACCTATGCTCGATAGAAGCTGTTGTCCTTATTAACAGCCTATCATTTGGTCGTGAACTGTTTTAAGGACTAATCGATAAATCCTCTCTTTATCGAATCTAAATAGTCCTAAGGACTTCATCATAACAACGGAGTTCATTAGAAGATGAAAGCTTATGATGAAGATGCCAAATATATTTTATTTATTAACAAATCAATTACAATACTTAGTTGCTCAACCATCAACAGCTTGACGATTGGCTTTTTGGGACACATTTTCCAACACCGGGACCTCAGAAGAGAAGTTCGTCACTTGACAAAAAAATCAAAGAAGCTGGATGACGAACTTCACCGGCTGAGGAAGAACCATTCGGAAGTCACTGCGGAGGCTACTCACTTTCGAGACCTCCATAAAAAAGACTTCATGGACTACACCCGGAGGAAAGCTGACTTCGTGAAGGAGCTTGAGGAGCTTCGAAAACGTGCCAGTGATCGATCTTGGACTCAGGCTTCCAAGATCAGCTCCCTTGAGGTCGAGCTGGCGGCTGCACAGGAGAAGATCGATCAGTTGGAAGGGAGCTCATCTTGGCTCATAACTCAGGCCGACCATGATCGAGACTGGTCGAAAAAATTCTCTGACCTTCAGAAGCAGCTACAGAATGCCGAGGTGAACTACAACGCCTACCGAGTCGGCTGGTGTGGACAAGTAGACGACTACCGAAGGAAGCTCAAGACGACGACCGACGAGATTGTCCGCCTTTAGAGGCAGTTGTCTGAGAGAGTCCAGGCCATCTTTGCACAAGGCTCCGATGAGCTCCGCTACTTGAGGGGGACCATGGAAGAATTGTCCGTGGCCCTTGGGCAGGAGAAGGTCGAACTGCAGTGGCTGAAGATTCAACTGGCCTACGAGCAGCAGACGATCTAGGATGCCAAGGCAGAGTCTGAGATTCTGAGGAAGAGGCTTCAGGAGTTGGAGGGCGAAAGCCGGTGGTTCCACCAGATGTACTGGGAGATGCTTTTAAGAAAGAAGGAACTGGAAGAAGAAGTCAAAAACTTAAAGCAATCCCTGACAATAACTGGAACCGAGAGTTCGAAGTCGGAAGAAGCCGAGCTTCCTTAGAGCTTCTTTTACCTTTTGTTCTTCCATGTATTCTTTTTTTTTCTTATCGTTTTTCTTTTTTGGCCTTCAAAGGCTTTGTAATGCACACTTTACTAATGAAATGAAAAAGAATTTTCTCATTACCTTGTCTATTCTTGCTTTGAGTTGTTATTTATCGAGCTTCTTTCATCTTTTATTTTGTTCGATGTCGATGTTGTCTGAAGGTTCCTGATCGTCCCCGTGTTGATTTACCCTTTTTGTTCATGATCGAAGGTCTTTTCGAGGCCACTCGAGTTTGACGCTTCCTCCCGGTGCTCGAGCTTGGGGGCCCGAACTTCTCGTTACCTTGAGGAAGTCAATTTTCTCCTGCCAATGTTGGGTTTCCTCTTGGAGACTGAGGGTTTTTGACAAGAGTCTCCTTCCTCGTTGAGACGAGGTTCCTTGTGTCTCTGATGTAGTTTATTTTTCCCTTATCATTGGCGTGGCTCGTCGCTTTTTCTTTTTCTCTCCTCCTTTTTTTTGTGTTCGAGTGAGGGTTTTTTCTCTGCTCTTAACGGGGTTGTAGGGGTGTAGAGGAGCCATTGAGGAGGCTTTCTCCCTCATCCGGTCTTGAACGACCAGGTCTTCATTTGTGTCCGGACAAGATTCTCCTCCTGTTCCTGACACAATCAATTTCAGCTCATGTTAGGATGAGATTTTTCTCTTGTTCCTAACAGGGCTGTGGGGGCACGTAAGGGCCGTTGCAAGGGCCTCTCCTCCCATTCGGTCTCTAAATAATCGGGTTTTCGACCTTGCTCATGTTAGGACGAGGTTCTCCTCCTGTTCCTAACATGACTGTGGGGGCGCATAAGGGCCATTGTAAGGGCCTCTCCCTCCATCCGATCTCTAAATAATCGGGCCTTTGACTTTGCTTATGTTAGGACGAGGTTCTCCTCCTGTTTTTAACATGACTGTGGGAGCACATAAGGACTGTTGTAAGGACCTCTCCCCCCATCCGGTCTCTAAATAATCGGACCTTCGACTTTGCTCATGTTAGGATGAGGTTCTCCTCCTATTCCTAACATGGCTGTGGGGGTGCATAAGGGCCGTTGCAAGGGCCTCTCTCCCCATCCGATCTCTAAATAACCAGACCTTTGACTTTGCTCATGTTAGGATGAGGTTCTCCTTCATTTTCTAACATGGCTGTGGGGGCGCATAAGGGCCATTGCAAGGGCCTCTCCCCCCATCCGGTCTCTAAATAATCAGGCCTTCATTTGTGTCGGGATGAGGTCCTCCTCTTGTTCCTGACATGCTTAGTTTCGATTGTCTGAAGGAGCTACTCCCTGTCGTTACAAGCTCATACCAAAAGAAAAGATATGCGAATATGAAAGAAACTTTTATTTAAAGCAAAGTTATCGGTAATACATTCGTAGATTTTTCGAATCCCATAGTCACGGAAGGTCTGCTCCCCATCGGGATCCTTCAGAGATGGTGTTGATGATCCTGATTGGAGGTCGATCTTCAAGCTGTTCCTCCCTCCTTGGCGGCTCCGGTTGTGGTAAGGCCCTCGATCGATCTTCCCTACTTTCAGACCGGCGTCGAATGAATCTGTCGAGCCGACCTCATCTGATGAGCTCCTCGATCTCATCTCGGAGCTGAATACACTCCTCCGTATCGTGGCCGTGGTCATGATGATAGAGGCAGAACTTGTTAGGGTTGCGCTTCCCGAGATGTGTGCACATCCTTTCTGACCTTGGCAGCTGCTCCCTGACCTCCATCAGTACTTGAGCTTTTGGAGCATTGAGGGGGCGTAGTTATGGAATCTTCTTAGGGGAGAGCTCCACCGAACCCTACAGTCCGGGCTCCTCTGCCTATGAGCCTGGGGAGGAGTGCGGACACGCTTGTGTCTGGAGGGAGTTCGAGAACGTGGCCGAGCTTCACTTGGCCCTTTTTCAACTGTGAGCTTGTTGGAGTCACCCGCCTGTCGCTCCTTCGCGGCCTCCTCGTCCTTCAGCTTGAAGACTTCCTCTGCTCAGGCGTATCCTTCGGTCCGAGCCAGCAGATCAGCGAAGTCCCTGGGATACTTTTTTTCCAAAAAAAATGAAAGATCGTTCTTTTGAAGACCGCTCTTCAGGGTGGCCATTGCAACTGACTGATCTAAATTCCGGACCTCCAATGCGGCGATATTAAAATGGTTAACGTAAGTTTGGATAGATTCTCTCTCCTTCTGCTTGATGTTAATGAGGGACTCCGAACCTCTCTGGGGATGCCGGTTGCTAACGAAATGAGCGACAAACTGGTGGCTTATCTGATCAAAGGAGAAGATAGTATCCGGCTTTAATACCGAGTATCAATTTTTTGCTGCTCCCTTTAAGGTGGATGGGAAAGCTCGGCACAGGATGGCGTCTGGCGTGTCATGGAGCAGCATCATTATCCAGAAGGCCTCCAAGTGGTCAATCGGATCTGAGGTCCCGTTGTAGCTCTCGAATTGGGGGAGCTTGAAGTTTGGCAGGATTGGTTCCTGCATAATCATTTGAGAGAAAGGAGGGTCAGTACAGATGTCCTCACCATAAGCAGTGGGAGAGTGACAGAGCTCTTCGATCCGTCGGTTCATCTCCTGAAATCTTTGATCCATGAGGTCCTCTCGACTGCGAGTCTCGAGGGTCTTTTGATAGAATGGAGATAGGGACCCTTTGGGGGTGGAATCGTTATCGGACGGAGGGCTCTCTGCCTTCTACTTTTTCTTTCTGGAAAAGACAGGGCGACTGGCCCAAGTGGCCCGCTCGATCGTCGGATTCTGAAACTCCGGTGATGCTCTTTCCAGCTGCACAGATACCTGCAGCTGTTGCTGCTGCTGCTGCTGCATGGCCTGCACTGCTTCGGTGAGGCCTCTGACCTGCTGAACCAGCAGGTCGAACTGCTCCATGCCGATTGCCGTTGCCGGAGGAGGAGGAGCCTGAAAAACTAGAGACGAGACCGGAGCTTGCGGATCTCGCTGAGATCTGGCCACGAAGGCCGTGGATCGCCTGGTGGATGCCTTTCGGGGGGCATCAGATAGAGATCTGACAGGAGAAGAAGGAGAAAATGTTGAAGAAGATGACCAAAGACAATCCCGTTGAGTACTCCTTTAAGAACAAGGGTACTGCGAAGACACAACCCCTTCCTCTAGTGCCAATTCTGTTGGTGCAGAATTCCACCGACACTGGAGAAGCTGGAGTCTAGGGGATCGCATCCGCCGTCGGGACCTACAAGGGAAGTCTAAACTGGAGTTGGGGGTGCTCCGGCAAGACCTTCCGACGCTCAAGTCAGTACTCTGCCTCAACAGAAATGAAGCACTCAAATGGAATTTTAGCAGAGTTTCGAGATAGAGTTTAGAGCTTAGAGAAGAATGTATCTGGGGGATCCTTTTTATAGATGGAGAGCGTAACTGATTGACAGCGACGTCTGTAATTGCCTAGTAGTGGGCCGTTCGGGGCCACGCGGAGTTTGTTGCGGAGAGTAATGGCGTCAGGGGGTCGTTCAGGGCTACATGGAGTTTGTTATGGAGAGTGGAGTAGTGTCCATTGTCGTGACTTGCCAGAGAGTAGTGGGGCCGCGTGGAATCTGTTACAGAGAGTGGAGTGGGGTAGTGGCCATTGTCGTGACTTGTCAGAGAGTTCGGGCCTGATGGCTGAAGCTCAGCTGGGACGTCTGATAGAGCGGAATGGCTCTCTCTGTCTCTGCAATCTAAGAGAAGCTCGGATATTTTCGAGGTTGCTGACGAGTCCACTGTTGTTGGGTGCCTTGGGCACTGATGCTGCAAGCGAAAGTCATCTGCTGTAGAAGCTCGGACGGAGACTTTCTGTTGGAGAAGTTCGGTAAGAGTCTGATTGCTAGAGGAGTCCGTCTGAAATTTGCCTGATGTAGAAGCTCATCTGAAGATTGTCTGTCGGAAAGGTCTGATTTTATGAGGAATCCGATAGAGGGTCGACCGTCAGCGGAGTTCGAATGGCGTTGTGAAGGTTCGTCCGTTGAAGGAGTCTTGAGGACACTGAGAAAGGTCGAACGTTAGAGGAGTCCAGGATTCAATTCTGTTGTAGAAGTTCGGATGGAGTCCGGCTCTTGTAGGAGTCCGGACGAAGTCCACTTATTGTAGAAGCTCGGACAAAGATCAGTTGTCGTGGAAGCTCGGATGGAGACTTCTTATTGTAGAAGTCCCGCTGCTGGAGAAGCTCGGTCATTGACGAGGTCCGAAAGAAGTTCGGAGTAGAGATTCGACTGGTGGAGCCTGTCCGTCGTAAAAGTTCGTCTGTGATCCATCCACTGTAGAAGTTCGGACGGAGTCCGGCTCTCGTAGGAGCTCGGATGAAATCCGAAAAGCGGTCGATCATCATAGAAACTTGGATGGAGTCTGGTTACTATAGAAGTCCTGCTGTTGGAGAAGCTCGGACATTGACGAAGTTCGGAAGAAGTTCGGAGTAAAGTCGTTCGTGGTCGGAAGAAGTCTGAAAGAGATTCGGAGAATAGTCAATCACTTTTGAAAATCGGCTGATAGTGAAGTTCAGAAAGCGTTTGGAGCAGTCCAGTAGATGAATGGAGGAGCTCATTATCGGAGAAGTCCGGATGGTATTATGGAAGCTCGGACGGTCGGGGGAGTTCAGAAAGACGCCGCACAAGGTCGGAAGCCGGAAGATTCTTGGAAAGGTCGGCCTTTTATGAACTTCGACTGAGGTTATTTTATACCCAACAGATAGATTTTTTTTGCCATTGAGATGGCATTCCAGCCGAATGGGCCTTTGTTCCCAATGGTGTGATCCGGATTCGAGTAACGGTGGATATTGGGTTGCGATTAAATACCAAGACATGAATGACTATCGAATAGAGCGTATCCCAACGGTCCGGATATGACGTTTAGAAACAGCATCTGGCCCGTTGGCCCTTGATGGTACTGGGGTGATGTACTCATCTATTGGATTTGTCCATATGGTGGGGAGAAGATCGTCTATTCATCCAAACTCGATTCTGAATCGAATATTCTTCGTTAAGGAATGGAGCCCTATGATCATGTCCAGAGAAAATAGATGCGTCGAATTGTTCCCCTCCAACTCTCATCCTTTTTAATAAAAAAAAAATATTTATTTTACATTCAATGCAACCTGCTTTAATATCATTTTTCCCAAAGATGAATTTATTCTAAAATTTATATTAGCCAAGCATAAGCCATAGACTCTTCTTCTTTAAAAGACAGAGATCAACTCACTGTTGAAGCACAGTAAAATCGGAAACATGGTAATATTGACTCGTCAGGCACGTACCTCTGACTCGATCAGAAGTTAAATATTTAAGCAAACATCACCAACCCCCTGAGCTCGCATTCAACACAACAAGGGAATAATAATAATAATAATAATAATAATAATAATAATAATAATAATAATAATAATAATCTCATCATGCATCGATTACTGTGTTCAACTCCACCACCGCTGCCGCCGCCGCCGCCGCCACCGCCACCGCACCACCGCAACCTTCTACAAATCCTCCTGGCCTTCGCCCACCGGATAACGATGGATGCTGTCGTCCCACGGTCCCTTCTCCGCTTCCTTTGCCATTACACCCCTCAAACACTCCCAGACCAGACTGTTGCACTTGGTCCCGGTCCCCATCCCCAGCTGCCACACCCTTTCCCCCCTCCCCACCCTCCCCTTCGCCTCCATGTACGCCAACTGATACCACATCGACGCCGACGACTGGTTCCCGAACCGGTGGAACGTCATCAGCGCCGGTTCCATCTCTCTCCCCCCCACCCCCAATCCCTTCCCTATCTCCTTCATCACCGCCCTCCCCGACGACGGCAAGCAATAATGCTTTATCGCCGCCCGGAAGTCCGGCGCGGCGTTCTTGTTGCAGAGCTTCATTACACCGTACCTCAACTTCTCCCGCAGCGGAAGTATCGACGAGCCGAGAGCGACGGCGTTGGAGCGGAGCGTCTGGGCGGCGACTGTCAGAAGATTGCGCTCGATCGAGAAGCCGGTGATGCCTTCGGAGTCCTCCTCGCGGATGGCGCAGAGGTAGGACTTGTCATCGAAGGCTCGCTGGGTTCTCAGCAGTCGCACCAGCCGGTACTTGGACCACCACTTGGCCTCCCTCCGGTTGGTGAGCAGCACGGCGGAGCCGCCCATCCGAAAATAGCAGTTGAGCAGCAGCTTGCGCCGGTCCCTGCCGCTGTACCACCCGGTCGACAGGATTTCGGTGCTCAAAACGACGGCGTAGGACTTGCGGTGGACTCGAAGAAGACTCTGGGCGACGTCGATGCCGATGGCTCCCGCGCTGCAGCCCATGCCGGAGATGCTGAAGGTCTTGACGTCGTCGCGCATGCCGAAGCGGTGGACGACGATGGAGGAGAGCGAGGGAGAAGGGCAGAAGGCGCTGCAGTTGACGACGAGGACGTCGATGTCGCGGGGCGAGAGGTTGGTCTTAGCGAGTAGGTCTTCGAGGGCCGGGAAGAGGGCCATGTGGGTTTCCTCGATGGAGTCTTCATGTGTGTGGGAGGGGGGGATGTAGTGGAGAGAAGGAGGGAAGTAGGTCTCGTCGCCCATGCCTGCGGTGGTGATGAGCTTTGTCATGAAGGCGACGCTCGCGTCATCGAAGACTTTGATGAGGGAGAGGTGCTCCAAGAGGCCGGAGATGGGAGCCCGGAACCGGCGTGGAGGCTTGGTACAAGAGAAGTCTACGAGGTAGACTTGCCTGGGCGTGAATACCAGGCGTTGGAGGGCTGAGAGGAGAAGCATGCATGACATGGGGAAGAGGTGGTACGTGGGGTTCCATTTGTGGACAAAAATGTAGGCTTCTATTGAGATGGATAGAAAGAGAGTGAAGAGATCGATCAAGTGGAGAAGACAGGAGAAGACATGGTCTCTAAGGGCAATATCCATGACACAAAGCTGGTGAGGGGACGCAAGAGGGTGTGATCGTTCACGGGGTTGGAGCCGCCTTCTATTTAATGAGCAAGGAGGAGAGAGTAAGAGTGCCGTTCGCGGATCATTTTGCTTGACGGTGGTTGAGTGTTGGAACAGGGTGGGAGTGCATTAGTAGGCGAAAGTTTTAGAAACGCTCAGCAGCACCGGCCGGAGGGCGGGGGAGGCCTTGACATGGAAATGATAATTTTTAAGATCAAAGAATATTTTCTATTTTTTCTGTTGTTAAGTGAGTTTCTTTTGGGAAAAAAAAAAAATCTGGCCCCTTTCAACTTCTCAGGATTGATGCATGGTCTGTCTCTACATCCATCCATGTGTTAATGGACACTCCATGATACATCCAGCCCTTCGTGCTATAAAGGCAATGTCCCATATACACCATTGGCCTTAATGTATGGATGGAGGTGGCAACAGATCAAATATGGATCAGATCGACTGATATTCATACCCATCTCACAAGCAAAAAATTTATATATATGCCTGTCTATATACGTATTCATTTGGATCAGATCAGATCAGATATATCCAAAATCCCTATACAACTTAAAAAAATATATATACGGTAGAATAGAACCCAATAAATTAAAAATTTTATGGCCAAAGAAGAATCTTTTCAATCAAAATTCTCCAACCCTCCAAATATCATGCTTCTACCAAGATTTAGCTCTCAAAACCTCAAGGAACCAACTCACAATGCCACAACTCGGATAGAATCTCATATGCTTGAGAAAAAATCCAATTTGAACCTTGGAAACCACTCTAATCTCTCTCAAGTGCTCTCCCACGGATCTCTAAAAAAGATAATAAAAAGAAGAGAAAAAGAAGCAAAAAGAAAAAAAATGACAATCTATGTGGGAAAAGAACTTACCTCTCAATCGAAAAGCTTACGGGGAGTTTTTCCCATGATTTTTCTCTTTTTTCTCCATCTTCAGGATTCCCAATTGGGTGGGAGGCTTGGAGTGGCCTATGGAAGCTTAGGAGAGGTGAAGCGGCTGAATATAGGAAGCATAGATGGCTAGAGTTTTGAGTTGGATATTATATGCACACACACAGACACACACACACATACATACATATATATATATTGGGGCGGGGCATACTATTATCTATATCCGACCCGTATCCGCTTTAACTTTTTTTTTTCTAAAATTCATACCCACCCCAGATTTTAATCGGATCAGGTCAGATCGGGTACCTAAGGGGTTGGATCAAATTGCCATGCCTACTAATGCATGCATCATGACCATCTTGCAATAGATGGACAACTATGATCACAGAATTAGACCATCAATTAGCTTGGAACTTTGAAAATTGTCCACTCTTTTTGTTTTTTCAGCTTGCACTCTTTTATTCGGTTGATGTATTGTAGCATAGTTGCTGCAAAGATTTATCATGGGCACTCATTGTAAAGTTTGATATACTATAAGCAAGAGGTTTTCATCTCACTCAACATCTTAGTTTGTGTTAACATCCCGCACACTCTAATATTATGAATATAAAAATCTAGACTAATATATATAGATACTGTTGCGTCTAGCTCCCATATCTGAGCTCGAATAGATGAGATGACAGTGTATGCTGGAGACGCTGTCCAAGTTTCGACTTTAAATCTGCAAAAAAGCCCTGCCAGAGTATTTCTGGTAAGGACCCTTCGACACTCAAATCAGAAGATGGAGAACAATGAGGAAGAAAGAGTGAGAGTTGAGAACTTTGGAGTCTCCACGCTCCTCTATTTATAGAGGGGGGTTAAGAGTCATGCACATCAGGAAGTCTTGGTCGATCCCTAATTATCGCACATGGATTTGGTTGATGAAGAATTTCTTCTTTTTGGGATGTGATTCAATTATAGAAAAGTTCTTTCTTATCTGGATTTTTTCAAATTGTAGAGGGAGCTGATATTGGAAAATGTATCCTAAAGCCAATCGTGTGATGATTGTGCTAACTATAATTGTATATGAATTGATAAATAATAAAAGTTATTTGATATTTTTCATCACAAGGATACATCTTCTAATGAACTTCTATGTTGTGATGAAGTCTTTAGGATTATTTTGATCGATAAAGGAGGATTTATCGCATAGTCCTTAAACTGATTCGCGAACAAACGATATACTGTTACTAGGACGATAGTGATATCTAGTGTGGATCATTGTGTACCATATGCATTGGTTATCCTTGTAACTAAATGGTATGAACATATTGGTATGGCATGCAGATGAGATGTAGAAGTACATTGTCACTGAACGTGACCACCTACGAAGCACTCTGCTATCAAGGATAGCTCACGAAGGGTATGGATATAAGTGTCTCTCCGATCTGAGATCACCACGGTGACTTATAAGCAACTCACTGTACTTTAGTGCCAAACTAACTGAGTTTCTAATTTAGTGATAGAAGATTTTTGGATACAGTCAAGTACTTGTCTAGTTGATATATGAGTCAAGATAGGATTGACCCCTCCGAATTAGTAGGAGATATGCATCAGTGTATTTCGATTTAGCAAAATCTGGGCTCGGGTAATCCATATGATGGATTTGAAAAAGATTAAAATACAATGTAGATGACTTATCTAGGTTTGACAGTTAAATCCTAAGTCATCCTCAAGCATTAAGGTCAAAGAGATGAATTATATGATAACCATATACCAATAGGTTCTTAAATATTACTTCACCATCATTCGACCTATTCGGATATCGGATCATCATTGTTAGATGGTTATATCGATTGGTTCAAAAAGTTATTCTTGTGCTACCAGTTTAGGTTCGAACCTATGGGGTCATACTTAAAAAAAATTTTTAACTGATCATGTGGCTGATCAACGATTGAGAATCGTTCAAGGACTTAATCATTAATTCGATTGATGATTAACCTTACACAAAAATTATAATAAATTAATTCAAGTGTTAGTTAATTAATGAAGAATTAATTAGTAATTAGATTACTGATTAGCTTAATTTGATTAAGCAAAAAAGATTAAATAAAATCTAATTGAATTGGATTCAATTAGGTTTGATCTGATTAAATTATGAGATGATCTAATCATTAAGGAAGAATTATCTCTGATTTGATTAGAACTTTGGTTCAATCAATTTTTAATTTGATTAGAATTTGATTAAAAATTTATGAACTTAATTAGATTAGATTTTATATATTTTATTTGGGCTAAATCAGATGTGATTTGATTTGGATTCAGATAAAAAAATTAAGAGTCCTTATTGGAATATGACTCTTCTCCCTGTGCCAACCCAGATTGCATGCCATATATCTCCCCACACAAAATTATTTTGTGTGAGATTTTTTCACACTAAAGAGTTCTTTTCCTTATCTATCTCACATCCAAATTTGATTTAGTTTTGATAAAAAAAAGATTCTAAAATTAGATTTCAAAATATTCCTTATTAGAGGAATCTGTTCTTATTTAGATCAACCTCTTTATGCTAATAAATTTTTTTCTCCTTATATATGTGATATTTTGAGGAGATTTTTTGTGAGAGATTAGTTAGAAAATTTTTTTACTGTAAAAAAATATGAAAAGGGGTGTTTCATATTTTTTTACTCTATTTTAGGATGTAGAATTGTGAAAGAAAGCAGAATCCTGTAAGAGTCTAGGATCACTAGGACTCTACATCCCACCTCCTTACATGCCTATAAAAGGAGCTTTTATGGTTTCTTTTGTGTGTGTAAGATTTCAAAAGAGAATTATTCATGTGGTAAAAATTTGGATATGGTTCATGACGTAAAAAATAGAGAGGATGATCCACACTCTTGGGATGTGCGCAAAAACTTGAATTTCAAATTTTTGATTCTAAAGATTTGAGAAGAAAAAATAAATTAAAAAAAAATATTTTTTCTCTATCTTTCTTTCACCTCTTCATATCCTCTAGAAGTTTATCTTCAACTTCTGAAAAAATTTTAAAGATTTGAAGAAAAGATCCAAATCGGTCAAGAAGAAGATCTTTGCGTGAGCTAATACTCTCGAGAAGACCGATCAGATCGGAACTTCGAGTGAATTTTTCATAGAGACTGAACGCATGTACGACTGCGAGCAACCAGCAAGGACCTTCTATACCATATTCTTAATAGCGGTGATCATCGATCCATGCTCAGGTATCGAGTTCTGAACTCAAATTAGAAGTAGATGTGATCTACTGCTCACATGCATGCATGCTGATTTTATCTTTGAATTATTTTAGATTTGATATACAATATATCATATCATAGATCTTAGAGTAGGTTGATTTGATGATTAGATTATATGCATATTAGATTAATTTGATTAATTTAGTTATCTTCTGCTGAAATTTTTTTGAAAAAATTTCATAATACATGTATGAAATCGCCTACGCATCCCAACAGTAGTATCAAAGCCTAGATTTGTTATGACATAATTTATGTGCATATTAAATCTAAATTTTAATTTTATTTAGATCTGATATGTGATATTTTGATCTAAATTTAATTAATGATTGATCGCACAAACTGACATAAGGTTGTCATGCTGTAGGATTTACCCCTTACAGTGAAAAGGTTATCCTAGTTTGTACTGATCGTTGATAAAATCTGATTTTATGTCATGCATATGATGTTTATGATCTGATTTAGATATGATCTAAGATTATAATCAGATCTGATATAATTTATATTAGATCTAAATTTAAGCATATATGATATGTGATTAGATTAGATGATCCGATTAGCAAGTACTTAGATTGGGTTGATCACCAAGCCATTCGATCATAGGAGCAAGAAAGATTTAAAAATCTTCTCTTCTCATTCAATAGACTGTTCTTATGACGTGTAGGGGTGCCATGTGATTAGATCCCATGAAGAAGAACGTGAAAGAAAAAGTTTACTTTTCTATAAAATCTTAGATCTTGAAATCTTAAGTTTGTTGTATGTGATACAAAGTTGTATGAAAAATAAAATATCTAATCTATATGATTAAAATTATTTTAATTATGATAAAATAAAATTTTAAATTATAAAAGTTTTATATATGATCTAAAAATGTAATGATTAATTTTATTTTAGAATTATATAAGATTTTTCAGATTTGAAACTCTTTGAATCGTGCTTATAAAATTACTGAGCCGATCCAGTTTTGAACTGAGTTGACTCAGTCTCTTTGTGTAGCCGACTCAATGTTGATTGAGTCGATCCAGTTTCAGAATAAAAAATTTATATAATATTTATTATAAATTATTTATAAAATAAAAGGTTGAAATTATTTCAAACCATAACCTAAATCCATGTTGATGCTGAACTTAATTGAGAATTAAGGGTAGAATCGATTAGATTTAGAATTATGAATTAAAAATCTAATGTTATTCGCATAAAATATGGAGGCATGGGTTAGCTTAAATCAGGTCCTCTTAATTGGGTTAGACCTAAAATTAGAATCAAAGAGTTAATGGACTAACTAGAGAAATTGATTAAATCTAACCAAATATTGAATTAGATTAAATCAAAAAAATATTGATTAAACCAATACAATAGTTATAGATGGTCAAGTTCATATCTTTGATTAGACCAAATGAATCTTGATTATGGCTCAGTGGTTGAACCCGAATGATTAGGTTGGTCAAATCGAAACTAATTAACCAATTAATGTCTAAGGTAAGTTAGGTATTCTGACCGATGGTTTTTAATTTAGAGCGGCTTATCTGATCATTTTGATGGTGTCTAAGATAAGCTTAGCAGATCTTCCCATCGATCTCACTTACCTAACTAATTTGATGAATTATGTTTTGATTAGATCACTATGTGATTCGAGTTGACCCATGTCATTAAGGTTGATCAGTGTGACTGATCTAGGTGTCAGTTCAACTAGGATGATCTTAATCCAATTCAATGATTTAGTGAAGTCAGTGGGAGGATTGTGATTTACTGGTTGATCTCTTCTCGTTTCTTCTCTAAATTGATTAAATCATCTAAATTATTAGGTCCATAAAATGAGCTAGTTATAGAGATAATTTGATCATAACCTTTCATTAAGATGAATGATAATGGGTCTATTATTTTTAATTGACATTGCAGGCGTCATCGTCTGGTGTTCTCTCTGAATAATAAAATTATTATTCATCATATGATGACTCTGTTGTACCATTTGATAATGGTTGGGTTGATCGAGCCATCTTCGGATCTGATCATTCATTAGTTAGAATCACTGAGTATGTTCACGTTAATGGTTGGACCTAACTGAAACTTTCAGTGAAGGCTCATCACCTACTGAAATAAAATATGAGATAAAATTAATTACTAAAAATTATTTGAAGAAATAATTGGTTGAGAACCTACGCATAGATATATATGGGTTAATCGAGCCATCTTCAGATTTGTATGCAGTCTGTGTGGATTATAGTACACGCTAAGAAATTAAGGTAATTCCTCAGATTGGAGGTAGAAGCTACCAATTTGACTAAAATAGTGGGAGAACCTTTAGACTAAAGTCCAAGTCTTTAGGCTTAAACAATTCATAAATATAGAGGTCTTGTGTTTCTCTTTCAGTTATGCCTGCATGTACGTTGCTCCATTTACTGTTTGACAGTGACTAATTTATAGGATCCAACTTTGATAATTAGTATCAGAAGTTGTAAATAGTTTTAGAGTATGAATGGATCCTAAATATGATTATGGATCCAGCACCTGAAGTTTTCACATCCAACATATGTGATGCGATCAAAGATACTTATCAGAAGTGGCCAAATCATCATATCACCATGTGGTATTTTTGAGAGCAGCGAAAAATATAAATTTAGTTATAAATTCGATGTGCTCAGTGGGAGAAAATCTTTTAAATATTGAAGGAGTTCTTTTTGTACCTCTGATGATGTATCTTCAATGGGATAATAATTTTTTAAGAAAGAAAAAAAAAGATACAAAAGAGTCATATTTGGGCTAATGAGTCTGAACTGATAAAAGAATCTAAAATTAACCTAGTCTGGCAGAGTCTTTTGATCCGAACAGGTAAAGGAAGAGAAATCAGTAAAGGGTTGCTGAACAAGGTACTTATATGATAACACCTTATGATTTCTCTATCTGTGATACTACTACCTGGATATTGGATATTAGAAGTTTATGTAAATTATTGCAATGACTTCAGGTTCGTAGAAAGTTTGAAAACAGCTAGAGGTTCCTGAACATTGGAGTTGGAAGTTATATTCCAATCCTGATTTTAGAAAACATTGAGCTTATTTTTAATTCTAAGAATGTTGTTTTAGTGATTGTCACTATTGTCTAATGATTTTGTGATATCATTATGCATGATATCAAAATCATATGGACAACTGAGAAATAATATTTATGAATAGTCACAGCTTGTTAATGTATTGTACATAATCAAACAAATTCCTTAAAATAAATAATATCATGAAAGCCTACCTTTGGCAATTTAAGCTCGATCATATAAATAAGAATAAGATCAACAGAAGATAATTTTTGAGGTCAATGATTGTGAATCATTGTCAACCTATCAATCCTATCTCCTTAGTAAGATGATCAAGTCACTTTTTGTTGGAAAAGATAAACGAGCCAATGATGTTCTGAATCTGATACATACTGATGTATTGGATCTACGAACATGTTTGTCATAAATTTAAATTATTTAAAATATTCAAATAAGTTTATAATAAGGTAGAGAAATAAATTTGAAAGAGCATTGAAATTTTTTGATCAGACCGAAGAGGAGAATACATTTTAAGTAAGTTTTGACATATGTAGAAGAGAATAGGATTCTGTCCTGTTGGAATTGACTTTGTTAGACATAGTTTGATCCATGATGGGATTTATAAGTATGCCAGTCTCCATTTAAGATTATGCTCTTAAGACTACTTGTTATGAAGTTGCTGATGTCTTTAGTGTAGAAGTATCTTGGTGAAGGTGCTGATGTCTTTAGTGTAGAAGTTATGAAGTTCGACAGGTAGAAGAATCAATATAATCTGATGAACCCATAGAACTAGATTTGATTAGATCAAATCTGAAATCCATTGTAGAGGTACCATAAGGAGATCCGGTAGAGTACCACGTCTGTCGGATAGATATTTTGATTTCTAGTTTCAGGATGTGATCCTGTTAAACTCGATGAGAACAACAAGGATTTGATCACCTACATGGATGCCATGCAAAGGTTTGACTCTGATTAATGACTTGGAGCCATAGGTCCAAAATGGAGTCCATGAAAGTCAACGATGTATGGACACTTGTTAATTCACTCGAAGGATAAAGCCCATAGAGTGTAAGTGGATCTTTAATAGAATCAAAGTAGCACAGACGAGAATGTGGAGACCTAAAAAGCTCATCTGGTTGCCTAAGGATATTATCAATATTATGGTATTGACCATAACCAGATATTTTCTCTTGTAGCAATGCTAAATATTTTGGAGTTGAAACATGCATTTTGATAAGTGATCAAAATGTATGGCTTCATCGAGAATGAAGAAGAACTCTGCAAATATAAATGGGTTAATAGTTTTATGAGCGTATTTCTTGTCCTGTATGTAAATAAATTTTTTTTAATCAAGAATGACATTCCTTAAATTATAAAGAATAGAGATTTTGCTGTTATTATTGTTCTCTATAAAGGACTTTCGAAAAAGCATCTCTCATCCTAGGGATGAAGATCTATAGAGATAGATCTAAGAGGCTACTTGAATTTTTTCAATCCAATATATATAGGATGTTTATGAGTAGAATTTATTCTATCATGTACACCATGTATGAGATTGGATATGGTATGCTCACTAGAGTAGCGAGTGGATACTTACAAGATCCTGATGAGAATCACTGGAACGTCATCCTTAAGTATTTGAAAAATACTAAGGACCAGTGACTCGGTTTTGAAGAATCTGACTTAAAACTTGTGGAGTATGACTCTAATTTTTAGTTGGATATAATAATAGCAAGAATGTGTCAGAATACATCCTTATCCTAAATAATAGAGTAATCTGCTGGAAAGGTTCTAAGCAGAAAAATATAGTCAAATTCAAATTGTGAGGCAGAATGTATTGCAGTATTCGATGCTTGCAAGAAAGCGATGTGATTGTACAAGTTCACTGACAAACTAGGAGTGGTATCCTCTGATAATGGTCCTACTATAATGTATAGCATCGGAGCTATAGCTCATGCCAAGGAGCCAAAGTCTCATTAGTTTATCAGGCATTTTGCATTGCTATCACCTTATTCAAAAAATCTGTTAAGGTGATGTCGAACTTTAGAAGATTGATGGAAAGGAGAACTTGACCAACCTATTTACTAAAGCCTCAGTATCTAGGAGTTTTGAGATAATAAATCAAAGATGGATATATTATATTATACTAATTGGCTTTAGTCCAAGTGGGAGTTGTTGGAAAATGTATCCTAAAGTCAATCGTGTGACGATTGTGCTAACTATAATTGTATATGAATTGATAAATAATAAAAATTATTTGATATTTTTCATCATAAGAATATATCTTCTAACGAACCTTTATATTGTGATGAAGTCCTTAGGACTGCTTTGATCGCTAAAGGAGAATTTATCGCATAGTCCTTAAACTAGTTCACGATCAAACGATACACTATTACTAGGATGATAGTGATATCAAGTGTAGGTCATTGTGTGCAATATACATTGGCTGTCTTTGTAATGAAATGGTATGGAGATACTGGTATAGCATGCAGGTGAGATGTAGGAGTATATCATTACTGAATATGACCAACTGTGGAGCACTCTGCTGTTAAAGGTAGCTCACAAAGGGTATGGGTATATGTGTCCCTCCGACCTGAGATCATCATAGTGACTTGCAAGCAACTCACTGTACTTTAGTACCAAACTAACTGAGTTTCTAATTCAATAATGAAAGATTCCTAGGTGAGTCAAGTACTTGTCAAGTCGGTGCATGAGTCAAGATGGGATTGACCCCTCCGAATTTGTAGGAAATATGCATCAGTATATTTCAATTTAGCAAAACTTGAGCCCAAAAAATCTATATGATGGATTTGAAAAAGATTAAAATATAATATGGATGACTTATCTAGGTTTGACAGTTAAATCCTAGGTCATTCTCGAACATTAAGGTTAAAGGGATAAATTATACGGTAACCATACGCCAATAGGTTCTTGAATGTTGCTTCTCCATCATTTGACCTATCCGGACATTGGGTCATCATTGCTAGATGGTTACATCGATTGATTTAAAAAATTATTCCTGTACTACTGACTTAGGTTTGAACTCATGAGGTCACACTCAAAAAAAATTTCTGACTGATCATGTGGTTGATCAACGATTGAGAATCGTTCAAGAGCTTAATCGTCAATTCGATTGATGATTAACCTTATATAAAAATTATAATAAATTAATTTATCAAGTATTAATAAATTAATAAAAAATTAATTAATAATTAGATTACTAATTAGCTCAATTTGATTGAGCAAAAAAGATTAAATAAAATCTAATTGAATTAGATTCAATTAGGTTTGACCTGATTAAGTTATGAGATGATCTAATCGCTAAGGAAGAATTATCCCTGATTGATCAGGACTTTGATTTAATTAATTCTTAATTTGATTAAAATTTGATTAAAAATTTATGAAACTAATTATATTGAATTTTATATATTTTATTTGGGTTAAACTAGATGTGATTTATTTTGGATTCAGATAAGAAAATTAAGAGTCCTTATTGGAATAGGACTCTTCTTCCTGTGCCAATCCAGATTGCATATCATATATCTCCACACACAAAATTATTTTATATGAGATTTTTTTACACCAAAGAGTTCATTTTCTTATCTATCTCACATCAAAATCTGATTTGGTTTTGATAAAAGAAAGATTCTAAAATTAGATTTCAAAATATTTCTTATCAGAAAAATCTGTTCTCATCTAAATCAACCTCTCTATGCCAATAAATTTTTTTCTCCTTATATATATGATATTTTGAGGATATTTTTTATAAAAAATTAATTGAAGAACTGATTTACCATAAAAAAAATATGAGAAGAGGCATCCCATATTTTTTTGATATGTTTTGGGATGTAAAATTGTAAAGGGAAGCAGAATCCTGTAAGAGTCCAGGATCACTAGGACTCTTCACCCCACCTTCTTACATGCCTATAAAAGGGGCTTTTATAGTTTCTTTTATGTGTGTAAGATACCAAGAGAGAGTTATTCATGTGGTGGAAGTTGGGTATGGTTCATGACATGAAAAATAAAGAGGAGGATCTTTTTTCTTGGGGTATGCGCAAAAATCTGAATTTCAAATTTTTGGTTCTAAGGGTTTAGGAGGAAGAAATAAATTAAAAAAAAATTATTTTCTTCTCTATCTTTCTTCCACCTCTTTATCTCCTCTAGAAGTTCATCTTCAACCTCTAAAAAAATTTTAGAGATTTAAAAAAAAAGATTCAAATCGATCAAAAAGAAGGTCTTCGTGCGAGCTAGCACTCTCGAGAAGATTAATTAGATTAGAGCTTCGAGTAGATTTTTCGTAGAGACCGGATGTGTGTGCGGCTGTGAGCAACCAGTAAAGATCTTCTCTACCATATTCAATAGTGATCGTCAACACACATCTAGATATCAAGTTCTGAACTCAGATTAGAAGTAGATGTGATCTACTGCTCACATGCATGCATGCTGATTTTGTCTTCAGATTATTTTAGATTTTATATGCAACATATCATGTCATAGATTTTAAAGTAGATTGATTTGATGATTGGATCATATATATGTTAGATTAATTTGATTAGTCTAGTTATCTTCTATAGTAATTTTTTTTAAAAAAAATCAAAATACATACATGAAATTGCCTATGCATCCTAACAACTGATTCTATCAATGGAGATTTTTCAATTATAGCTCGATCTTAGCCGACCTTAAATAGCGCATACTAAACTGATGAGGCTACCTTGGCTTCAGCTGAGGATCTGGCTGCCACTTGCTGCTCTTATTCCAACCTTGTGCACCTAGCCCCTTAGGTCGACAGTAGACATCTGTGGAGCTCGATCAGATCCGATCTATTTATGTTTGACGTGGGCTAAGGGTGAAGCCGATCGAGGCTGAGGTGAAGACCCACAACAAATACAAATCTAAGATATCAATCGGTGTGGTATATTTACATTGGCTAATATTTTTCAATGATTTTTTATACTTTTTTAGTTATATTTTCTTAATTAATAAATTTCAAAATCGATGCTTAAATATAATGCTTATTATCATGTTTACTACACTGGCCAAGATTTTTATATCTCGATTTGAGATATTGGCCAAGATGTTGGAAAATCCCAACCCTCTAAATTTTTCTACTTATTAGCTGAGGTAAACGAGATCACGATTCATCTTCATCTCGGGCAAACTAGTTTTGAAAAATATTAATTGCAAATCAATGCATATGCTATTTATTGTGCTCCAAATTACTATATTGTACTTCTCCCCCAATGTATATTAATTATATTTATTGTACATGCCATCCCATGAAAAACAAAAAGATATGCATGCTATACATAGTATTCAAGAAAAAAAAACAAACGGTTAAATTTGCTATTACATATGCATTTTGAGGATAGTACTTATGCACCATCAACAATGCTCCATCAAGTACTTATGTGTTTGTGTTTTTTTTTTCTTTTTAACTAGAATGGAGAGAAATCTTGCCCAATTCAGGTGGACAGGACTCAAATACAGATTATTGGTTTCAATTCCTAGGGCCACAAAGAATCCAAGCTATACTTGCATCCAATTTGGACAAAAGAAAAAAAAAGATTCTTATTCATCAAAATGAATAAGCTCCAAACATATAAAATGGTTGTGTTATGGTGTAGAGTGGGAGGCTCCATTAGTACCTATTGTGAGTCAAGAGGAAGTATAGCTTATATGAATTGAAATATTTTCTCCTACATGAGGTATCTTTTAAAAGACAAAACTGTGAGGCTCCAAATGGTTATAGGCCTACTGAAGTCCAAAGATGATCAGAGTCAAAGTGGATAATACCATACGTATTCAGGCATAGAGGCATAAGCCAACACTACAAGAAATACCATTTTTTATGATGAATTTATTTACGATGAAAATATTTCATCGCAAGTAAGGATATTTATGACAAAAATCAAAATTCATCATTAATAATTATTTATTTATGATAAAAATTATTTTTAATCACAAATAGATGCATATTTATGATGAAAAAAAATTATCATAATTACACATTATTTGCGATGAAATTAATCATCACAAATAATAAAATATTTATTTTAATTTTAAATTTTTAAATATTAGTAACAAAAATAGTTTTATCATAAATAATGGAAATATTTGCAATGAAAATTAAATTTTTATCATAAATACTCTTTATTTATGATGAAAATTTTTGATCACTAATATTTAAAAAAAATAAAAAATTTTAAAAATCCAACAATTAAAGATTACTTATGATGAAATATTTATATCATAAATAATAAAGTATTGGTGATAAAAACTTAATTTTCATCAAAAATATGTAATTATTTATAACAAAAATTTTTCATCTCTAATATATGAAAAAATAAGAAATTTGAAAATTTCAAAAATTAGAAATAATTTATGATAAAAATTATGCATCATAAATTATGAAGTATTGATGATAAAAATTAAATTATTTATGATAAAATTTTTTTATCTCTAATACATGAGAAAAAATAAAAAAATTTAAAAATTTAAAAATTATTGATTAGTTACGATGAAAATATTACGTCATAAATAATGAGTATTTATGATAATTGCTGATTATTTATGATGAAAAATTTTTTACGATGAAAAGATTAACGTCATAGATCATCAAAATATTTATGATGAAATACTAATTTTTTATCAAAAAATATTGATAAATTATGATAAATTTTTACATCACTAATAATTAAAAAATTAAAAAAATATAAAATTTCAAAAAGTTAGGTATTTGTGACTTAAGAACAAGTTTTGTCGTTAATAATTGACTTTTAAAGATAAAATATTTTAGTCATAAATAATTAAAAGATGAAAAATTAAAATAAATTATCAAATATTTACGATAAAAATACTTCCATCGCTAATAGTTTCAGTATTAGCAATGCAAAACTATATTTCCATCGTCAATAGTTGATTTTTTAAAAAATAAAAAATAAAGATAATTTATGATGAAAATTATTCATCATGAATAATGAATTATTTATGATGATAAATCATAATATTGTCACAAATCATTAGTTATTTACGATGAAAATTTTTCATCGCTAATAGTTAGAAAATATAAAATTTTAAATTTGAAAAAACTAAAGTATTAGTGACTTAGAAGGAGTTTCCATTGTTAGAAGTGGTTTTAGTGACGTAAAATTTTATTGCTAATGTTTAAAAAATTTTTAAATCTTTATTAGGTTTTCATATTAAAAGATATATATTATAATAAATTTTTTTTATATTTATAAAAAATTATAAGATAATTTTAAAAAATAATATGTTCAAAATAAAGAAATCTTGGTGCAAATGGTGGGGCACATGAAAAGTCATATATAATGTAACTTCAGCCGAGAAATATTCATGCATCTAGTTATGTAAATATCTTACCATTAGACTCTTGAAATTTATATAGGAATCTTTGCTTGATTTCCTTCATATATGAGCTCTGCAAGCTGGGGAACGTAGTGCCCTAGTAAATTACTTGATTTGATTTCGACGATAATTGATATTTACATGATTTGATTTTGATACCACATGACTGATCAAATGGGTAGGATTAATTTGGATTCCCAACTAAAAGAATAATCACAAAACCAGATCAAATTTAAAACAACCCCAAACCATAATAAGATTAAATTAGAAGTGTTTTGGACTTCTGAGCAGATATAAGACATGCAATCAAAGAACAACTCATCGATCCCGACGCAATGCTCTCATCTACGGATACTTGCGGATTTTCAAAAGAAAATAGAGAAAATGACTGCATCACCGATGACAGTGGACTCGACGACCTAAGCTATCATGAAGCTCTGATTTTCACTGACTTGACAGTCACCAGTTCCATCTCTACCAAACCCAACAGCTAGAGCTTGGGGGGAAGGGAGGTAGAGGCGGCAGTGGCGGTGGAGTGGTAGACAAACCCCAGGGAGTGGACACGGTTTGGTCTTGTTCCAGGAGTAGGCATTGAGTGTGAGATTGGGACTGTAACTTCGTACCAAGAATGTATACATACACACATATACATACATACATACACACACACACACATATACATATTATTATTGCATTATCCAAATTAAGAGATGAATGAAAAATGAATGGAAGAAAATAATAGAGGGAACAACACATATTTTAAAATTCTCATTTAAAAAAATTCTTCTTTGAATGAGAAATTTTTTTTTTGTTGATTATTAGCAACGAAAAATTAGTTTCATCACTAATTATGTAATTACCAATGAAATAAAATTTTTCATCATAAATAATAATTTTTTAGGGCATTAATTTTTTAGTAGAATTTTTTTTTATGGCAGGAACTATTAGCGATGAAAATCTTTTAATTTTCATCGCTAATAAGCTAAATAGCGATGAAAATTTTATTTTCATCGAAAATAATAATTTTTGGGATGTGGATTTTTTCAGCGAATTTTTTTTTTATGGTGGGAATTATTAGCGACGGAACTTAGTTTTCGTCATAAATAATTATTCATTCAAATTATTGATAATGAAAAGAATTATTAAAGATAAAAATTTTCATCACTAATACCCTGTGTTTTGTCAAGTCCCATCGGAAACCCATTTTTCTTCCTCTTCCCGCTGGGCATTTTCTCTTCGCGCATGCATCCCGAGCTCCTTCCTTTCCAGCATCCCCTCCAGCGTCCTGATCTCCTTCCCCTCCGGCATCCCGACCTCCTCCACCGCCACCATTGGTAAGTATCTTTTTTTTTGGGTGTGCGACGGTCGGCATGCCGCGGCCGCATGGGGCCTACAGGCCACCGCGTACGACAGCCGGAGTGTCGGGATGGCTGTCTTGTCGAGACGGTGGTCCTCGACGGCGTGGGGCCTGCGGGCCCATAGGCTGCCGTGTGCCGTGGATGGACGCCTAGGTCGGGATGGTGGCCCGCAGCCACGTGGGTCTTGTGGGCCACCGCGTTCCATGATTGGTGTGTCGGGATGGCAGCCCATAGCCGTGTGGGTCCTGCGGGCCGTTGCATGCTGCGGCTAGTGTGCTGAGATGGCTGCCTGGTCAGGACGGTGGCCCGCAGCTGCGTGGTGCCTGCGAGCCACCGCGTATAGCGGCCGGCATGTCGGGACAGCTGCCTAGGCTGGGATGGTGGCTCGCGATCGTGTGGGGCCCGCGTGCTGTCGCGTGCCGTGGCCAGCGTGCTGGGATGGCCGCCTGGCCGGGATGGCAGCTCGCGGCCGCATGGGGCCTGCAGGCCACTGCATGCTACTATCGACGTGTTGGGACGGCCGCCTGGTCGGGATGGTGGCTCGCGATCATGTGGGGCTTGCGGGCTGCATGTCGGGGATGGTAAATTTGAAGCGGTCGCATGGGGATGGCGGACCTGCGTGTCAGGCCTGGATGGGGTCGGTCGGGCCTGGGTTGGGTGGGTCGGGCCTGGATGGGGCCAGTCAGGCCGGGTCTGGTCGGGCTAGCACGGGTCGGGTCGGGCTGGGGTGAGTCAGGTGGAGCCAGGTCGGGTTAGGTCAGGGCGGGTCGGTGGAGTGGGGGTGGGTCAGGCTGGGGTCGGTGACGGTGGAGCTGGGGTGGGGTGGGTCGGGCTAGGGCCGGTCGGATGGAGTCAGGTGTCGGGTGGAGTCGGGTCGGGTCAGGCTGGGATGGGGTGGGTCGGGTCGGATCCAAAAGGCTGGGGCAAGTTGGGTGGAGCCGGGTTGGGTTGGGCTGGGGCTGGTCGGGTGGTGTCGGGTCAGGTCGAGCTGGGTCAGGTCGGGCTAGGATGGGGTGGGTCGGGCCGAGTCTGAAAGGCTGGGGCAAGTCGGGTGGAGCTGGGTTGGCCGGGGCAGGTCGGGTGGAGTCGGGGTAGGTCGGGTTGGGTTGGGTCGGGTCCGGTCCGTGCCGAGTCAGGCTAGGGCACCTGAATTATTATGATTGTTGCATATTATTATAATTATTGCATATTATTTTTTAATGTTACTGCTGAAGTTAGTTAATTATTTGACTGATTATTTTTTCACTAACACAATGTACATTGCATATTGTCATCTTTTGCTTCTAACTCATTCTCAAAGCAGTTCTCATATCCATAATTAAGAATTTGAATATAAAAAAAAAGAAGAAGTAATGAGCTCAATAGTCTATTAAGTAATGAATATTTTAATGAGATATTTTAGATATTATCATAAAATATGATATTCAAAAATAAATATCATGAATAAATATAAAAATATATTTCATATTAATTTAAGTAAATTAAATATTTTTAAATATTCATATGCATACATAATCATAAATTTGAATCAAATCAAATAACATTTAACTTAATAGTTTTTAACTATGTAGAAATAGTAAGCTCAATCAGAGTGCCAATGCACAACTTTCATTAATAGAATTTAGTGAATCAATGTATAATCTGCACTGACAAGGTTCAGAGGACCAATGCATAACTTCGATTAATAGAATTTAGAGAACCAATGCACAACCCCTATTGGTAAGATCTAGAGAACTCCATTGGTAGGATCTAGAATATAGCTAGGCTGAGAGCACAAATCTAATCTGTATCAAAGTACTTTTGCAATATAATATATATATATGTATATCATAATTTTATTCAATATATATTACATAATAAATCAATTAACCATAATATTCCAAAAATCTCAATTTTGCAAATCACTTTTTCTATATAAATAGTTTCATAAATAATACATATTTTAAAGATTAATTATTTATTTTTAAAATAAATTATGAAATATCTCAAAAAGATGGTTCAATACTTTGTAAAAATAATGAATGTATAGATTCCATCAATCTTAAGAGTATCCTTCAGAATCTATTATTCAAAATATATTCTTCTATCAGTTTTAAGATATAACTAATAAAAAATTTTAAGTTTTGATATTCTCAGAAGACTAACAAAAGTGGTAGCATCCAATATCCAAGTCAGTCCAATCAAGATAATTTTATTTAATCATGATTAGACTAGGATACAAGTTGTTCAATGGAGATTGAAGGTGTTCATACCAATAGTGTCTGACAAGAGTTAAGGTATAGGCCATTATATCATTTAGCAATCAAAGGTTAATTCGATCCAATAACTTTATTCAATAAGGATCATTTAATATACAAGGATTCAATAAATACCAATAAAGATAAGATCTTGTGATGTTCAATGAAGACTAGGGTAGTGTAGACATGTTGCTCGATCAATAGGATGGTTTGAAGTATGTCTATTAGTCAACTTAGACTCGAAGCAACAGGACATGTTCACATAAGTGATCAAAACGTATGGCTTTATTGAGAACGAAGAGGAACTCTATAAATACAAATAGGTTAATATTCTATGAGTGTATTTCTTGTCTTGTATGTGAATAAAATTCTCTTAATCGAGAATGATATTTCTTACATTACAGGGAATGAAGGTTTCACTATTGTTATTGTTCTCCATAAAGGACTTTGAGAAAAGTATTTCTCATCCTAGTGATGAAGATCTATAGAGATAGATCTAAGAGGCTGCTTAGATTTTCCCAGTCCAACATACATAGGGTGTTTATGAATAAAATTTATTCTATCATTACACCATGTATGAGACTAGATATGGTATACTCACTAGAGTAGTGAGTGTATACTTGCAAGATCCAGGTTAGAATCACTGGTAGGTCATCCTTAAGTATTTGAGAAATACTAAGGATCAATGACTTGATTATGAAGAATCTGACTTAAAACTTATGGAGTATGACTCCAATTTTTAGTTGGACATAATAATAGCAAGAATGTATCGAAATACATTCTTACTCTAAATAATAAAGCAATCTGCTAGAAAGATTCCAAGCAAAAAATATAGCCAAATTTAAATTGTGAGGCAGAATGCATTGCAGCATTCGATGCTTGTAAGGAAGCTATGCGATTGTACAGATTTACTGGCAAGCTAGGAGTGGCACCCTCCGATGATGGTCTTGCTGTATTGTACAGCATCGGAGCATAGCTCATGTCAAGGAGCTAAAGTCCCATTAGCTTACTAGGTATTTTGCATCGCTACCACCTTATTCGAAAAATCTGTTAAGGTGATGTCAATCTTTAGAAGATCGACGAAAAGAAAAACTTGACCAACCCATTTACTAAAGCCTCGATAATTTAGGAGTTTTGAGATGATAAATCAAAGATGAGTATATGATACTATACTGATTGATTTTAGTCCAAGTGGGAGTTATTGAGAATTGTGTCCTAAAGCCAATCATTTGACGATTGTGCTGATTATAAATGTATATAAATTGATAAATAATAAAAATTATATGATATTTTTTATCACAAGATTATATCTTCTAATGAACTCTTATGTTGTAATGAAATCCTTAGGACTATTTTGATCAATAAAGGAGGATTTATCGCATAGTCCTTAAATTGATTCGTGATCAAACGATATGCTATTACTAGGACGATAGTGATATCAAGTGTAAGTCATTGTGTGCCATATGCGTTGGTTGTCTTTGTAACCAAATGATATGGAGATACTGGTATAGTATGCAGGTGAAATATAAGGGTACATCATCACTAAATGTGATCAACTACGGAGCACTCTGCTGTCAAAGGTAGCTCGCAAAGGGTATGAGTATAAGTGTCCCTCTAATCTGAGATCATCACGGTGGGTTACAAGCAACTCACTGTACTTTGATGCCAAACTAATTGAGTTTTTAATTCAGTGATGAAAAGTTTTTGGATACAGTCAAGTACTTATCAAGTCGGAGAGTGAATCAAGATGGAATTGATCCCTCTGAATTAGTAGGAGATATGCATCAGTGTATTTCAATTTAGCAAAATTTGGATCCAGATAATCCATGTGATGGATTTAAAAATAATTAAAATATAATATGGTTGACTTATCTAGGATTGATAGTTAAATTTTAGGATTAAGATCAAAGAGATGAATTATATGGTAACCATACACCAATAGGTTCTTGAATGTTGCTTCGCCTTCATTCGACCTATCCGGATGTCGGGTCATCACTGCTAGTTACATCGATTGATTCAAGAAGGTGTTCCTATACTACCAGCTTAGGTTCAAACCTATGGGGTCACACTCAAAAGATGTTTCTGATAAATCATATGGCGGATCAACGATTGAGAATCGTTTAAGGGCTTAATCATCAATTTGATTGATAGTTAATCTTATGCAAAAGTTGCAATAAATTAATTCACCAAGTGTTAGTGAATTAATCAAAAGATTAATTTGTAATTAGATTACTAATTATCTTAATTTGATTGAGCAAAGAGGATTAAATAAAATCTAATTGGATTGGATTCAATTAGGTTTGATCTGATTATGTTATGAGATGACCTAATTGCTAAGAGAGAATTATTTCTGATTTGATCAGGATTTTGGTTCAATCAATTTTTAATTTGATTAAAATTTGATTAAAAATTTATGAACCTAATTAGATTGGATTTCATATATTTTATTTGGGCTAAACCAGATGTGATTTGGTTTGGATTCAAATAAGAAAACTTAGTCCTTATTGGAATAGGACTCTTCTCCCTATGCTAACCCAATTAGCACATCATATATCTCTATGCACAAAATTATTTTGTGTGAGATTTTCTAACACCAAAGAGTACTTTCTATTATCTATCTCACATTGAAATCTAATTTAGTTTTAATAAAAGAAAGGTTCTAAAATTAGATTTTAAAATATTCTTTATCAGGAAAATCTGTTCTCATCTAGATCAACCTCTCCACGTCAATAAATTTTTTTCTCCTTATATGTGTGACATTTTGAGGAGATTTTTCATGAGAGATTAGTTGGAGAATTGATTTAGCATAAAAAAATATGAAATGAGGCATCCCATATTTTTTTTTGGCATATTTTGGGATGTGAAATTGTGAAGGAAAGCAGAATCTTGTAAGAGTCCAAGATCACTAGGACTCTTCTCTTGCCCTCCTTACATGCTTATAAAAGAGATTTTTGTGGTTTCTTTTATATGTGTAAGATACTAGAAGAGAGCTCTTCATGTGGTGGAAGTTTGGGCATGGTTCATTATTGAAAATTATGTCCTAAAATCAATCGTGTGACGATTGAGTTCATCCTTGTATATGAATTATTGATTATTGAATAATAGTTATTCTGATATTTTTCATCACAAAGTGACATTTTCTTTGAACTCTTGTACTGTGATGAAGTCCCTAAAACTATGCTAGTATACGATAAAGAGAGGATTTATCATATAGTTCTTAAACAAGTTCGTGATCAAATGATACATCATTACGGGATGATGACGTTTATCGAGTGAAGGTCGTTGTGTGCCATATGGGTTAGTTGTCCTCTTAACTAAGGAGTGTGATGACACTGGTATGACATATAGATGAGATATAAGGGTACATCATCACTGAACAAGTGACTCACCTGCTGAGCATTCTGCTGTCAAGAGCTGCTCGTGAAACACATGGGTATAAATGTCCTTCAGACCTGAGATCACCATAGTGACTTACAAGCAACTCACTGTTCTTTGGTGCTGAACTACCTGAATTTTTAATGTAGTGATGGAAGGCTGCTGGGTACAGTCAAGTACTTACGAAATCTATATATAGATCAAAATAGAATTGACCCCTCTAGATTATTGGAGTTGATGTATCGTTGTATTTTAATTTAGTAAAGCCTTGACTAAGATAATCCATGAGATGGATTTGAAAGGTTGAAATATAATGTAGATGAAGCAATCTCGATTGATAGTTAACCTGAGACCATCCTAGAGCATCCAGGGTCAAAAGGATGAATTATGCAGTAACCATGAGTATGGGTTTTGAAAAATTTTTTATGATAATTTGACCTATTTGGACTTCAGAAACCATTGCTAAATGGTATCTCGATTAGTGTAGAAATTGGCTCCTGTGCTATCGACTTAGTATTTGAACCTATAGAGTCACGCACACAAGTCAGACAAAGTGAGAAGAAATTGACCTATGTTTATATATCCAATCTGAAAGTACTTGATTTGATTGAACATATAAGCGAACTTGATTGAGAATTGAGTTATAGGTCAAACGGAATTGAAAAGTTATCTATATCTAGCTAGCACTATACATGAGGTTCAAGTTCAATCCTGGAGATGAATAATTTCTATCTATGATCCATGAAATATATAAAAAATTAGATTTAAGTACTAATTAATTTTAGATTAGATCTGAATTAATTAAACTTAAATAGGTTTAAAATTTAAATTAGACTTGGTACAAAAGTCTTAAAGAGTTTAGGATTGACAGTCTTTCGAAATTATTTCGATCCGACTTCGAATCAGATTCGAATCAGACCTATTTTGAATAAGATATGAGTATTCCTACTTGTACTAGAAATATCCACTCATAAAGTATGATCAAAAATTAGTTTGGTGCTTATTTGGGGCATCTCAAGTGAGTGTGAGAGTGGGTGCAAAGTGGATGTTATAAGTGATGGCAATTATATCTCATATAGAAATCCTTCTTTCATGAGTATTGGACCAATTCAAATCAGATTTGAATAAAGAGTCCTCCTCTTATTGAATTATGAGAATTATCTATAAATAGAGAGGGTCTCTACCTATGAATGAAAGAAGAGAATAGAATAGCAAACAAATCAAATTGAGAGAAGAGAAAAAGAGAGAGAGATAGGCGTGTGAAGAGAGAGGTCCTTCATCTTCTACATCTCTCTCTTTATTGCCGCCTCCACTCCTTAGGCATGGATCCTTTTTAGACATCCTACCTATTGGTGTGAGGTGTCACATCATCACATCTCATTTTTTGATTGATTGTGTATGTGAAGTCAATTGGATTGGAGTTCATCCTGCTTTCCTGCAGCGTCTGACGTACATGCGAAGTAGAGGGTCTACATATCCAGGCCTCCGTGAAGATTTATATCAGATAATTTGAGATTTGATCTTTGGTTCTACTGTGATTCAGGTAAGAATTTGATCCTTAAATAAGTAAAATATTAAAAAAAATTCTTAAATGCAATCTGAGAATTCTGGAGAGAAACTATTTTCTTCCCTTCAACTGGTATCAGAGCAGGTCTGAAATATATATATACAAAATAATTTTTTTTATGATTATTTATATAAGATATAAATAAAATTTTTGATCTGATTTTGATTGAATTAGAGGTGCCTAATCAATGGTTGATTGAGGTTGTTATAAATCTGTTATAACAGAATTCTGCTGTTGCTAAATTTTTGATAAAAAATAATATGAATTAAAAATTTATTTTAAATTTATTTTAATAAAATTTTAATTTTATTATTTCTTTTGAAGTAAAGATTATTTTAGATTTAAATTGAATTTATTTTGATAGATATTTAGATCTGAATCCTATCATAATTCAGCACTGCATGAAAATAGATTTTATCAGAAATTAGTTTCTTATACATTCATATTTGTATCTAATTATTTTTTTATTTGATATCAAATCTAAAATTAATATTTTATAATTAGTATAAGATAAGTTTTAGATTTAATATGATGTATATGATACATCAAATCTAATCGGATTAGATAAAGAACATAATTGATGAGATCAAAAATATGTTCATGATATAAAATGGTTTTGTCAATAATTGCATGTTGATGTAACTATATATGAAATTAAATTTTAGATCTTAGTAGCCTAGTACTCAGATTGATGAGATCACCAAACTATCTGGTCATAAGAGATTGAAGAGATTAATCTCTCTTTTGCCTATTCGATGGGTTCTCTTATGACGTGTAGGGGTATCGTTGTGATCCAGTTTCATAAAGAAAAAAGTGAACATACTTTTATGTATTATTTTGATCATAAATATATTTAAATTAGATTTAAAGTGGTTTATGATTTATTATAATAGGATAAAATTCAGATATAAAATTATTTTAGATCTGAATTATATGTTACATATGATGTAATTGATATTGATCTAAAAGTTATCATGATACATAAGATGTATGAATAAAATTTAGATCATACCTATGTATGTTTAATTGTTAAACATATTATAAAAATTTATCTTTATATGTTGAAACATAAGGTATGCTTCACTTGAAATTCTTGTAGAATAGTTCTATAGACTGAAACACACGTTTCACATACTTAATTTTGAATTAAATTTGAATGATCTAGAATTAAGAATTGAAGATGATTAAGACACCACATAATATGATGAGCAAAGGGTTAGCATGTGTTGGTGCAAAAATCTGCTTGCGCCGGAGAAGCTGGAGTCGAGGAAGCCGCGGTCGCCGCCGGGACCTGCAAAGGAAGTCTAAACTGGAGGTGGGGTTGCTCCGGCAAGACCCTCCGACGCTCAAGTCAGTTCTCTGCCTCAACAAGAATGGAGTGCTCGAATGGAGAATTTAGCAGAGTTTTGAGATAAGAAATGAGCTTAGAGAATAACGTATCTGGATCCCCCTTTTATAGGCGGAGGAGGTAACGGTTTGATGGCGACGTCTGTAACCGTCTGATCGTGGGCCGCCCATGGTCAGGGGAATTTATTGCGAAGGGTAGTGGAGTAGACCCGTGGCTATTGTCATAGCCTGCCACGTAGGGCCTGTTGCAGGTAGTGGAGCGGCGTCCGTTGCCGCTAGTTGTCAGCGAGTAGTGGAGACGTGCAGCACCTGCCACAGGGAGCGGAGTAGAATCGTGGCCGTTGACACAGCCTGTCAGAGAGTAATGGGTCCGTCGCAGGGGGTGATGGAGCCGTGCGGAATCCGCTACAGGAAGCAGAACAGAATCATGGTTGTTATTATGATCTGTCAGGGGGCGCGGATCTGTTGATCGAGGCTCGGCAGCGGTCGGAGTCCGGCCTCTGTAGAAGTCCGGACTAAATCTGTCTGCAGTCGTTGGAGCCGAGGATGAAGTTCGGCTCCCGCAGGAGTCCGGGCGGAGTCTGCTGGCGGCTGCTGTTGTTGGCGTCAAGGATGAAGCCCGGCTCCCATAAGAGTACGGGCGAAGTCTCCCTGCAGTTAGAGTTAAAGGCGAAGTCCGGCTCCCGTAGGAGTCCGGACGGGGATTACCAGCAGTCGTTGTTGAGGACGGAGCCCGGCTCCCGTAGGAGCCCGGGCGGAGCCATTCTGCAGTCGATGTCGGTGGCGGAGCCTGGCTCCCGTAGGAGCCCGGGCGGAGCTGCGCTGTAGTCGGTGTCGGCGATGGAGCCCGGCTCCCGTAGGAGTCCGGGCGGAGCTGTGCTGCAGTCGATGTCGACGGCGGAGCCCGGCTCCCGTAGGAGTCCGGGCGGAGCTGCACTGCAGTCGATGTCGACGGTGGAGCTCGGCTCCCGTAGGAGTCCGGGCGGAGCTGTGCAGTAGCCGATGTCGGCGGCGGAGCCCGGCTCTCGTAGGAGTCCGGGCGGAGCTGTGCTGTAGCCGATGTCGGCGGCGGAGCCCGGCTCCCGTAGGAGTCCGGGTGGAGCTGTGCTGTAGTTGGTGTCGGCGGCGGAGCCCGGCTCCCGTAGGAGTCCGGGCAGAGCTGTGCAGTAGCCGATGTTGGTGGCGGAGCCCGGCTCCCGTAGGAGTCCGGGCGGAGCTGCACTGTAGCTGGTGTCGGTGGCGGAGCCTGGCTCCCGTAGGAGCCCGGGCGGATTTGCGTTGTAGCCGATGTCGGCGGCGGAGCCCGGCTCCCGTAGGAGTCCGGGCAGAACTGTGCAGTAGCCGATGTCGGCGGTGGAGCCCGGCTCCCGTAGGAGTCCGGGCGGAGCTGTGCAGTAGCCGATGTCGGCGGCGGAGCCCGGCTCTCGTAGGAGTCCGGGCGGAGCTGTGCTGTAGTCAGTTCCGCTGAGGGCTTCGGCTGTGGGCATTTCATATCCAACACCAGTCCCCCTACTTCCGAGTTTGAATTTCAAACGAAGGAAGTACAGAGAGAGAAATGGGTGCAGCCGAAATCGTCCCTTCAAATCCTGTGCACTGCCTTCCTTAGATATTTTGGCATTTAATGTGCGTACGTCAGAGCCCGCTCTTTGACGAATGTGACCTGAAGAGTCTTTTCGGAACCCCCGTCGGAGCGCGATCCCAAGCGCCGTGCCACGGGAATTTGCGAACGGTCAACCCTCGATAGCGATGAAGGGGATAAGTGCGACACGTGGCACGCACCAGTTGGCCCAGGAATACCCGCCGCCATAACTGCACTGGGATCCGTCGGCTATTTAAACCCCCTAGTCCTTTCGTGGCTTCATCCTGACGTCTTTCTTTCGTCTGGGTGCCTTGCTTCCCTTGCACCAGTCCTCGCCTTCTTCAGCCCTCCAATTCTTCTCTGAGGGTTTCTACACCATGTCCTCTACCCCGGAGAAATCTGTTCTTGAGGGGATTTCTAGGGCTTGGAGGAAGGTGAGGAGGAGAACGGCGGCTAGGGAGAATCTCCATCGTTTTAAAGGGGGCTCAAGGAAGAATTCCTTCAACAACAGGGGTTTAATAACGGGGGCTGTCGGTGAAGTTATTCTGCCCGTGAATTTTGGAGTAGCAAGGCGGGGCGATACCGGTCAAGAGGGCAGAGCTGTCGTCATAAGACATGACGGGATCCTTGACGCCGTCGGGGCCGAGGGACCAGAGGCGGTCGACGTCGACGGTGGGGCAGTAGAACTTGTTGCGGGGGCGGTGGAAGTAGCGCATGCCGACCTTGCCGGAGCATGTTGGGTGGCGGCTGTCGTGGGGCATTCAGAGATGAGGCATATCTCTGGCGTCGCTACCGCTTCCAGGGTGACTCCAGTTCTTCTTGAAACAGGTCTTCGCTACTGCCGCCGTTGCCCTTACCGCCCCCGGAGATCCATCCCACCCTTTTCTCGCTAGGGTCGGGACTTAGGAGACAGAATGAGGCGAGATGGGGCGAGAGCTGTTACACATACTGAAAAATGCGATTGAGAAGGACAGAGACGGGAAGAGGAGTTTGCAGCTCGGAGCGACCTCCGATTCATCCTTCCCGAATCGAGGCTTGCGATGACGTGTATCTTCTTTTTCTTTTTTCCCTGACCCACCGGGTCCTGTAACGTATATTCTTGTTAAATGAAAAAGAGATTTTGTTACCTCGTCTGTATCTCGCATTAAATAGTTGTCTGTCGAACTTCTTCATTTTCCTTTCCTCTTTCTTCCTTCTTTTCTTCTTTTCTTTTTCACGTCGTCCCGAGGTTATCGATGACCTCTTTCATTCGCGTAGGGTTGTTATTTGCCGAGCTCCTTTTCGACTTTTACGCTGTTCGAAGATACCCAGTTGTAGCTCCGTTAACGGCTGCAGGTTCGCTCGGCGCCATTTGGGTCCGGGGTCCTTCCTGGGGCTTGAATTCGGGGATCCGAGCTCCCATTGTCCTCGTGCGCTGTTTGTTTTTCGATCATCGTTGTTGCGATCCATTGCCTTCCCCCTCTTTTTTTTTTTTTTTTTTTGCTTGGAGTTTTTCTCCGCTGAAGTCGAGGCCAAGTTCGGCCCCCGTGGGAGCCCGAACGGAGAATCCCTCTTGAAGTTGGAGTAGCCCGGTTCTCGTAGGAGTCAGGGCAAAGTTTTTCTGTAATCAAAGTTATAGGCAAAGTTCGGTTTTCGTAGAAGTCCGGACAAGGCTTACCGGCAGTTGCTGTTGTCAGTGGAGCCCGGCTCCTGTAGGAGTCCGGGTGAAGTCTTCTTTGGCGTCGTGGACGGAACCCGGCTCCCGTAGGAGTCCGGGTGAAGTCTCTTTCTCTTTTTTTTTTTTTTTTTGTCGTTGGAACCCGACTCCCGTAGGAGTCCGGACCTTCCATTTTGCTCGAGCCGGCGTGAGGTTCTCCTCTCGTTACCAGCCTGGTTTGTGGGGGCGCGTTAGGGCACTGTGAGGCCTCTCCCTCATCCGATCTAAAAGAACCGGGTCTTCGACTTTGCCCGTGTCAGGATGAGGTTTTCCTCTTGTTCCCGACATGGCTGTGGGGGCACATTAGGGCATTGTAAGGCCTCTCCCCCCATCTGGTCTAAAAGAATCGGGCCTTCGACTTTGCTCAAGTTAGGGCGAGGTTCTCCTTCTGTCCCTAACAGGGCTGCGGGGGCACATATGGGCGTTGCAAGGCCTCTCCCTCCATCCGGTCTAAAAGAACCGGACCTTCGACTTTGCTCAAGTTAGGGCGAGGTTCTCCTCCTGTCCCTAACAAGGCTGTGGGGGCACATATGATCATTGCAAGGCCTCTCCCCCCATCCGGTCTAAAAGAACCGGGCCTTCGACTTTGCTCAAGTTAGGACGAGGTTCTCCTCCTGTCCCTAACAGGACTGTGGGGGCACATATGGGCGTTGCAAGGCCTCTCTCTCCATCCGGTCTAAAAGAATCGGGCCTTCGGCTTTGCTCAAGTTAGGGCGAGGTTCTCCTCCTATCCCTAACAGGGCTGTGGGGGCACATATGGGTGTTGCAAGGCCTCTCCCCCCATCTGGTCTAAAAGAACCGGGCCTTCGACTTTGCTCAAGTTAGGGTGAGGTTCTCCTCCTGTCCCTAACAGGGCTGTGGGGGCACATATGGGCATTGCAAGGCCTCTCCCCCCATCCGGTCTAAAAGAATCGGGCCTTCGACTTTGCTCAAATTAGGGCGAGGTTCTCCTCCTATCCCTAACAGGGCTGTGGGGGCACATATGGGCGTTGCAAGGCCTCTCCCCCCATCCGGTCTAAAAGAACCGGGCCTTCGACTTTATGAGATTGCCTTTTTGTTTTTGACACAGTTTGCTTGAATTGTCTAAAGACACATGGGTATGCGATTTTCGACTAAAATGAAGTCACTGGTAGTACATCCGTAAGTTTTCTGAGCTCCACGGTCGTGGGAGGTCGGCTCCTCCGAGCTCCTTGAGATAGTAAGTTCCGGACCGAACTACTTCTTTGACCTCATAGGGTCCCTCCCAATTCGGGGCGAGCTTCCCCCGGTCCTGAGGTTGCGAGACAGCAGCTCGTCGAAGCACCAGATCTCCTGCTTTAAAGGCTTTGTTCTTGACCCGAGTGTTGTAATATCGGGCAACTTTCTGTCTGTAGGCTGCCATTCGAACCTGAGCAATCTCCCATCTTTCTTCCAGCAGGTCGAGGTTGGCCCTGAGACTTTGTGCATTTTGGGGTTCGTCGAATGCCACGACTTGTGCCGATGGGAGTTTAAGCTCGATCGGGATGACGGCTTCCGTACCAAAGGCTAAAGCAAAGGGAGTCTCCCCTGTAGGTAACCTCTGGGTAGTTCGATACGCCCATAGCACGTGATAAAGCTCGTCCGCCCAAGTTCCTTTCGCTCTTTCAAGCCTTGTCTTAATTTCCTGCAAAAGGGTTCTGTTAGTTACCTCAGCTTCGCCGTTCGCCTGAGGGTGGGCTACTGATGTGAAGTTGTGGGAGATGTTTAGATCTTCATAGAATTCGATGAATCTTGCTCCCGCGAATTGCCGTCTGTTATCAGTGATTAGGGTTCTAGGTAGATCGAACCTGCACACAATTGACTTCCAAACGAAATCCTGTACTTTTGCTTCTGTGATTTTTGCTAGTGGCTCGGCCTCGACCCATTTGGTGAAGTAGTCGATCGCTACAAGGAGGAACTTCCTTTGCCCAGATGCCATGGGAAAGGGGCCAAGAATATCCATCCCCCATTGTGCAAAAGGCCATGGGGCACTCAAGGGTGTGAGCTTAGTAGCGGGCTGTCTCTGGATGTTGGCGTATCTCTGGCGTCGATCATACTTTTTGACATATTCGATCGAATCATGATGCATTGTTGGCCAGTAGTATCCTTGGCGGAGTAACTTGTGGGATAAAGATCTGGCTCCCAGATGGTTTCCGCAAGCTCCCTCGTGCACTTCCCATAAAGCGTAGTCAGCTTCTGAGGGCCGGAGACACCTTAAGAGGGGCAAGGAGTACGATCTTTTGTACAATTTGCCCTCATAAAGGATGTACCGGGAGGCTTGATTTCGGAGCTTTCGGGCCTCTTTCGCATCCTGAGGGAGAACTCCATCTCTAAGATAGGTTATCAGCGGGTCGACCCAGCTGGGCTCGTGGTCGATTTCTATTACGGGCCGCGGTTCTTCCGTACTCGGATGTTTTAGAACTTCAAAGAGGATGCCTTTGGGCAATTCGGCCGGAGCTGAGGTCGCCAGCTTGGAGAGAAGATCGGCTCTAGTATTTTCCGACCTTGGGATCTGCCTGATGTCGAAACTGCTAAAGGCGGGGGTAAACTCCTTTACTTTCTCAAGATATTTGGCCATACTGTCCTCCCGCGCTTCATAGCTCCCGCTGACTTGTCCCACCACAAGTTGGGAATCGCTGTGCGCCCGGAGTTGACCTATTCCAAGCTCTTTGGCGATCCTTAATCCTGCAATCAGAGCTTCATATTCTGCTCCATTGTTTGTTGCGGGGAACCCAAAATGCAGAGCGTACTCTACGACGACTCCCTCTGGGCTGACCAAGATCAGGCCTGCACCCGCGCCTGCCATGTTGGAAGATCCGTCCACATAGAGGGTCCAAGAGCAATCAGAGGAACTGGCTTCTTCGTTGGGGGAGTTCGGTTGAGTCTTCAGGTCATCAACTTTGCTTTGCTCAGGTTCGGCCTCCTCTGGGATGGTGCATTCTACTATGAAATCTGCCAATATTTGGGACTTTATTGCTGGTCTAGGTTTGTAGTTGATGTCGAATTCTGTGAGCTCGATTGCCCATTTTGCCATTCTTCCAGAGGTATCAGCTCGGTGCAAAACCGCTTTGATCGGTTGATCGGTGAGTAGCATCACCGTGTGCCCTTGAAAGTAAGGTCGGAGTCTCCGAGCTGCAATTAACAAGGCGTAGGTCAGTTTTTCTAATTTAGTATACCTGGTCTCGGCGTCCCTCAACGCGTGGCTAATGTAGTAGACCGGTCACTGGACTTTCATTTCTTCTTTGACAAGGACAGCTGCGAGGGCTGTGGGAGAGACTGCCAGGTACAAAAATAGTTCCTCCCCAGGTTCGGGCTTCGCCAGCAGTGTGGGTGAGCTAAGGTAGCCTTTTAATTCTTCGAATGCCTGTTGGCATTCAGAGGTCCAACAGAAGTTCTTCGGCTGCTTGAGGGTTTGGAAGAAGGGCAAACATCGTTCGGCCGACCTCGCGACAAAGCGATTAAGAGCTGCAATCCTTCCCGTGAGGCATTGAACCTCCTTGATCGACCTTGGGGCGGTCATCTCTTGGATGGTGCGAATTTTCTCTGGATTGGCCTCAATCCCGCACCCCGATACCATGAAGCCCAGGAACTTTCCTGAGGTTACCCCAAAAGCACATTTGGTCGGGTTCAACTTCATTCTATACTTTCGAAGAGCACCAAAGATTTCCTCGAGGTCGGCGACATGATTTCTGGAAGATCTGCTTTTTACAAGCATATCATCCACGTAAACCTCCATGTTTCGACCGATCTGTTCTTTGAAGATTTTGTTCACCAGTCGCTGATAGGTTGCGCCTGCGTTCTTGAGGCCGAATGGCATGACCCTGTAGCAGTAAAGGCCGCGATTAGTGATGAAAGCTATCTTTTCTTCATCTTTCGATGCCATTCTAATCTGGTTATAGCCGGAGAATGCATCCATAAAAGTGAGGAGCTCATGGCCTGAGGTAGCGTCCACCAGTTGGTCGATCCTGGGAAGGGGGTAGCTGTCCTTTGGACAAGCCTTATTCAGCTTTTTGAAGTCGATACACATCCTCCACTTGCCGTTTGCTTTCTTGACCAGAACAACATTGGAGATCCACTCAGGATAATTGACTTCTTTAATAAATCCGGCCTTGAGAAGCTTATCCACTTCCTCGGCTATCGCCTTCTGCCTCTCCGGGGCATGACTCCAGATTTTTTCTTTTGTCGGTCGATGTTTCGGGTCGACCGCCAGATGATGTTCCATGACTTCTGTGTCGATCCCCGACATATCCGTCGGAACCCATGCGAAAACGTCCGCATTCCTTCGGAGGAAATCCACAAGATGCGTCCGCACCTCCTCCTCCAGGTTGGAGCCAATTAACACCACATGCTCCGCATTCCCATCATTCAAAGGAATTGGTATTAGGTCTTCGATTGGACCGCCCCTCTCTTCAGTGAGGTCATCGCGCGCATCCAATCCATCGATCGGACAGAGGTCCGCTTGATCGCTTCTCTGCAAGGCGATGTTGTAGCAATATCTGGCCAGGGCTTGGTCTCCCCGGACCTCTCCGATCCCCTGGCTGGTGGGGAACTTCAATTTCAAATGGTAGGTTGAAACAACAGCTCTGAGGGCGTTGAGGCCGGGTCGGCCAAGAATTGCATTGTAGGCAGATGGCGCCTTTACCACCAGAAAATTTATCAGAGCTCTGGACTGCTTTGGATGCTGACCTGCGGTCACAGTCAGAGCTATCATCCCTTCCGTCGGAACGGAGTCACCGGTAAATCCTATCAAAGGGGAGCAAATTGGTCTCAGATGACCGCCAAGAGTGGCCATTCTTGAAAAGGCATTGTAGAACAAGATGTCAGCCGAACTTTCATTGTCGACGAGAATGCGACGGACGTCGTAATTTGCTATGTTCAAGGAAACTACGACCGCATCGTTATGAGGGAATTGGACTCCATGGGCATCTTCTTCAGTGAAGGCTATGGGTTCTTCAATCTTTTGTCGCTTGGGGGATGCAGCTGGTGTGCTGATTGCCCCCCGCCGGGATTCCCCCGAGATGACGTTGACGGAATCCGGTAGAGATCGGTCATCCGGCCACCCTTTATCGGCGACCATAGTCGGAGGTAGTTGTGCAGAGACCTCGTGAGAGGGCATCAGATGAGGGCAGGAGGATTGGGCACCGGAAAAGATGGCCGGAAGCGGATCCGTTGAGCGCTCCTTTAAGAACAAGGGTACTGCGAAGACACCCCCTTCCTTTAGCGCCAATCCTGTTGGTGCAAAAATCTGCTTGCACCGGAGAAGCTGGAGTCGAGGAAGCCGCGGTCGCCGTCGGGACCTGCAAAGGAAGTCTAAACTGGAGGTGGGGTTGCTCCGGCAAGACCCTCCGACGCTCAAGTCAGTTCTCTGCCTCAACAAGAATGGAGTGCTCGAACGAAGAATTTAGCAGAGTTTTGAGATAAGAAATGAGCTTAGAGAATAACGTATCTGGGTCCCCCTTTTATAGGCGGAGGAGGTAACGGTTTGATGGCGACGTCTGTAACCGTCTGATCGTGGGCCGCCCATGGTCAAGGGAATTTATTGCGAAGGGTAGTGGAGTAGACCCGTGGCTATTGTCATAGCCTGCCACGTAGGGCCTGTTGCAGGTAGTGGAGCGACGTCTGTTGCCGCTAGTTGTCAGCGAGTAGTGGAGTCATGCAGCACCTGCCGCAGGGAGCGGAGCAGAATCGTGGCCATTGACACAGCCTGTCAGAGAGTAATGGGTCCGTCGCAGGGGGTGATGGAGCCGCGCAGAATCCACTACAGGAAGCGGAACAGAATCATGGTTGTTATTGTGATCTGTCAGGGGGTGCGGATCTGTTGATCGAGGCTCGGCAGCGGTCGGAGTCCGGCCTCTGTAGAAGTTCGGACTAAATCTGTCTGCAGTCGTTGGAGTCGAGGATGAAGTCCGGCTCCTGCAGGAGTCCGGGCGGAGTCTGCTGGCGGCTGCAGTTGTTGGCGTCGAGGATGAAGCCCGGCTCCCATAAGAGTACGGGCGAAGTCTCCCTGCAGTTAGAGTTAAAGGCGAAGTCCGGCTCCCGTAGGAGTCCGGACGGGGATTACCAGCAGTCGTTGTTGAGGACGGAGCCCGGCTCCCGTAGGAGCCCGGGCGGAGCCGTTCTGCAGTCGATGTCGGCTGCGGAGCCCGGCTCCCGTAGGAGCCCGGGCGGAGCTGCGCTGTAGTCGGTGTCAGCGGTGGAGCGCGGCTCCCGTAGGAGTCCGGGCGGAGCTGCGCTGCAGTCGATGTCGGCGGCGGAGCCCGACTCCCGTAGGAGTCCGGGCGGAGCTGTGCAGTAGCCGATGTCGGCGGCGGAGCCCAGCTCTCGTAGGAGTCTGGGTGGAGCTGTGCTGTAGCCGATGTCGGCAGTGGAGCCCAGCTCCCGTAGGAGTCCGGGCGGAGCTATGCTGTAGCTGGTGTCGGCAGCGGAGCCCCGCTCCCATAGGAGTCCGGGCGGAGCTGTGCAGTAGCCGATGTCGGCAGCGGAGCCCGGCTCCCGTAGGAGTCCGGGCGGAGCTGCGCTGTAGCTGGTGTCGGCGGCGGAGCCCGGCTCCCATAGGAGCCCGGGCGGAGCTGCGCTGTAGCCGATGTCGGTGGCGGAGCCCGGCTCCTGTAGGAGTCCGGGCGGAACTGTGCAGTAGCCGATGTCGGCGGCGGAGCCCAGCTCCCGTAGGAGTCCGGGCAGAGCTGTGCAGTAGCCGATGTCGGCGACGGAGCCCGGCTCTCGTAGGAGTCTGGGCGGAGCTGTGCTGTAGTCAGTTCCGCTGAGGGCTTCGGCTGTGGGCATTTCATACCCAACAGCATGAATCAGATCCTTTTAATGGGTTAGACCTAGGGGTAGGAACATATATGGACCAAGTAGAGAAATTGATTAAATCTAATCAAGTGTTGAATTAGATTAGGTCAGTATTTCTCTAAATCAATCTCAATAGTTGAAGTCTGATCAAGTCCATATGTTTGACCCTAATAAATAGACCATGATCATGGCTCCGTGGTTGAGCTCAAATCTTCTAGTGTGCCAAATCAAAACTAATTAACCAGTTGGTGTCTAAGGTAAGTTTGGCAGATTCGATCAAGTAGTTTTTAATTGGGAGCTATTCACCTAGATACATCTACGGTGAGTTAAGGACAGATCCCTCTCGCTGATCTCACTTACTTGGCCAATATGGTAGATTATATTTTGATTAGGTCACTAGTCGATTCGTGCAGACCCATGCCATTAAGGTAAATCAGTGTAACTGATTTAGGTGTCTTTAGACCAGCTTGTATTTAATCTTTTACATGACTTGGTGAAGTCAGTGGAAGGATTTGCAGCTTGCAGGTCGACTTCTTCTCTTATTGTCAGGTCAATGAAATCAAATCTTCTAAATTATTAGGTCCATAAAGTGATAAAGTTATGAGATAACTTAGTCATTGCCTCCCATTAAGGTGTGTGATAATGAGTCCAATATTCCAAATAAGCATTAGAGATGCTACACGTCTGGTGTCTATTACGTATTGGAATTATCATTCATCATATGACCATCATGATGTACCTTCAGATCAATACTCAGATTGGCTGAGCCACACTCGGGTCTGGACATCCATTTGTTGGATGCACTTGATGTGTCATGTTAATGGTTGGACCTAATCAAGATTTTCAGTGGAGGCACCACATGCCTGCTGAAGGGATGTCTGGGGCAAAACCCAATGCTAGAAGTTGTTTGAAGAAACAATTGGTTATGACCTACCCATAGATGCACTAGGGTTGACCGAGCCATACTCGGGCCCGAATGCAGTCCGTGTGGATTCTAGTATCTACTAAAGAATTAATATAATTCCTCGAGTTGGAGGTAGAGGCTACCAATTCACAAAATATAGTGGGAGGACCTTTAGACTAAAGTCCATATCTTCAGGATTAAAAAAAAATAATTCATATACTAATAGGCTAATATTTTCTCCTTTCAGTTATAGCCAATACACTATCCCTCCATTCACTGTTGGACAGTGACAAGCTCACCAAACCCAACTTCGATAGCTGGTATCGAAAGTTGAAGATCGTGTTGAAGCACGAGAGGATTTTGTATGTCCTTAAGGATCAGGCATCTGAAGAACCTGCAGCCAATGCTCCTCGTGCTGCAAGAGACACTTACATGAAGTGGCTCAATGATCGTATGACTGTGCGTTGCGTGATGAGGGCAGCTATGAACGATAAACTTGATTGTAAGTTCGAGGATGCACAGCATGAGGAGATGATTCAAATGTTGAATGAGTCCTTCGACACCCCTGAGGATGCGGAGAGACATAAAACCTTCTGCGCAGTGTTCAATGCCCGTATAAGAGAGGAAGCTTCAGTCACCGATCATGTATTATACATGATTGATCAGATTGAATATCTTAGTAAACTTGACTTTCCATTGCATGAACAGTTAGGCAAGGATGCTATCCTCAATTCGCTACTAAAATCCTACCTACCCTTTCTCAGTCATTATAGAATGATGAAGCTTACAGTAAACTACCATGATTTGCTAGGGTTACTGTGGACTTTTGAGAAGGATCACCAGTTTCAAAAGAAGTCAGTGAATTTAGTGAGAGGTTCATCTACAGGGCATCGATCCTTTAGGAGAGGAAAAAAAAAAAAGGTGAAAAAATCCCATGCCACCGATCTCAAGCAGAGCAAACCATCAAAAGTTGATAAGGGCCAGACAGAGTGCTTCTTCTGTAAGAAGCTGGGTCATTGAAAAAAGAATTGTCCTGCTTATATAGCCACCTTTGACCCAAACAGGCCTAAAAATAAAAGAAAGAGGCAAGTGGTTGCTTCACAAGATGTTTATATAATAACACATTATAATTTTTTTATTGGTGATACTGCTACTTGGGTATTGGATACCAAAAGTCTTATTAATATATGCAATTCATTGCAGATACTGCAGGTAAGTAAAAAATTTCGAGAGGGCGAGTGGTTCCTTAATGTTGGAGATGGAAGCCTTATTCTAGTTCTGGCCTTGAAAACTTTGTAGCTTGTCTTCGAGTCCAGTAGTGTCATGTTAGATGATTGTCATTATTGTCCCTCCTTTATGATAAATGTCATCTCTGTAGGCCTTTTGGCCAAACTTGGTTACAAGTTTATAATAAAGGATGAATTTTGTGATATCATTGTGAATGATACTACAATTATGCGTGGATAATTAAAACATAGCATATATATAATATCACGGCCTGTTAGTGTAATATACACACCTAGTAAATATCCCAAAATAGATAATGTCAGTGAATCCTACCTTTGGTATTGTAGGCTTGGTCATGTAAATAAGAATAGGATTGACAGGTTGATCAAGGAATGTGTCCTTGAGATAGATGATTGTGAATCATTGCCTACCTGTGAATCTTGTTTACTTGGTAAGATGACTAAGTCACATTTTAAAAGAAAAGGTGAAAGAGCCAGTGATATCCTAGGTCTAATACATACTGATGTATGTGGGCCTATGAACATAAGTGCCAGAGGAGGATACTACTGTTGGAAAATATGTCCCAAAAGCCAATTGTCAACCTGTTGACGGTTTAGCAACCTCGTATTGTAATTGATTTGTTAATAAATAAAATATATTTTTGGTATTTTTATCATAAATTTTCATCTTCTAATGAACTCCATTGTTGTAATGAAGTCTTTAGGACTATTTAGGTTCGATAAAGAAAGGATTTATCGATTAGTCTTTAAAACTGTTCACGATCAAATGATAGGCTGTTAATAAGGATGACAGCTTCTATCGAGCATAGGTCGCTGTAGGCCATATGCGTTGGTTGTCCTCTTAATCAAGGAGTGTGGAGATACTGATATGGCATACAGTTGAGATATAAGGGTACATCATCATTGAACATGACCAACTCCAAAGCATTCTGCTGTCGAGAATGTCTTTGATGGGATATAGGTATAAGTGTCCCTTAGACCTGAGATCACCTCAATGACTTGCAAGCAACTTACTATGCATTGGTACTAGACTAACTGAATTTCTAATTCAGTGATGAAAGGCTTCTGGGCATAGTCAAGTACTTGCAAAATCAGAGTGTGAACAAGATGGGATTGACCACTCCAAGAGTTGGAGAAGAATGAGTCGCTGTATTTCAATTTAGCAAAACCTTGGCTAGGGTAATCCATCAGATGGATTTGATATTTTGAAATACAATATGGACAACCTGATCAGAGTTGACAATTGAACTCTAAGGTGTCCTATAAGCATTTTGGTCAAGGGGATGAATTATATGAAAACTATATCCGCATGGGTTCTAAGGATGTTATTCTACACATTCGACCTATTCGACTGTCGGGTACCTTTGCTAAATGGTCACTTCGATTGATACAAAAATTTATTTCTATGCTACCGACTTAGGTTCAGACCTATGAGGTCACACACATTAGAGTTCACGATCCGATCGGATGGTTGATCAATAATTAAGAATCATTCTAGGGTTCAACGATCAATATGATTGACATTTAACCTAGTGCAAGTGTTGCAGGAGGATCGATTAGTAATTTGATTGTTAATTGGCTTAATTTGATTAAATCAATGGATTGAGATTAAGTCTAATTGAATATAATTTAATTAGATTTGGTTTAGGCTTGATTGGATCAAGTCCAATTGGTTTATTGGATAAGCCAAGTGCAAGAAAAAACTAGTCCTAGTTCAATTAGGACTTGGGTCAACCTAATTTCTAATTCGAATAAAAAATTAAATCAGATTTAAATTTAATTTAATTTGATTAAATTAAGTTCTTAATTTGATTAATACCTATTTTAATGGGGTTGATTTGATTTTGGTTTGATTTGATTTGAGAAACCAAATTTGAACAAGTCATAGATTGAATCCTAGTAAGACTAGGATTCCACCTTGCGCCACCTTAGCCCCCCATGCCCACTCTCTCTTATTTTGTGCGACAAAACCTTCTCTCCCAGACCTTCACACATGCCCAAAGCTTTTCACTCTTTCTCTCTTACATGGAATGTGGTTGTAGACCAAGTCAAAGTAGGAATTAGTTTGGATTTCAAATTCTATGAGATAGAATTTTAAGAAACCAAAACTCTTTCCTTATGGCACTGATTTTATCCATATATTTTTTAAAATTTTTATGAATTTTATGGAACATATTATGTACCCTTTGCTTGTGGTCCATGGTAGAAAAACAAGGAGGGGGCACCCAAAAGTTGGGCACCACTTGTCTTGCCCTATTTGGATTTTTCTTGACTAGGTATTTGACCTAGACAAGAATTCTTCATATCTCTTTATTTAAGATGAATTTCTTCTTTAAAATTTTATAAATTATAGAGCATTGAGAGACCTTTGGGGCATCCAAAAATTAAGGAGAAAAAGTCTTAGGGTATGGAGATATAATAGACACAAAACTAGGTGTCTAGGTGAAAGCAAAGAGAAGAAGAAGATGGTCTTCTTCTAGGATTGCTGAGTTCACCTCTTTCCTTCCTCCATCTGTGAGTTTTTTAAGAGTGTCTCATATCTAAAACTTCTTCTCCTACTTTTCATCTTTGGAAGAGTCTAAATCAAGAAGGAGGCATCTGATCGACCATCGAAGAAGGATCAGCATAGTACTAGCATACTGTGCTGATTTCCTGAACTAAGACTTCTGATCGTGATTCGTGGGCTCGTGTGGATGACTCCTAGAGGCCAGATGTATGTGCAGCTCACAACATCATATAATAAGATCTTAGATCTAGGGATTCTCTAATTTTATAAGATAAATTTTGATTTATTTTAGTCTTTCGTTGCCTGATCTTGAAAAAGTTTCAAGATTTAACCCTAAAACCCTAGATCTGGTTCCTTCAATTGGTATCAGAGCCTAGATTATTTATTACATAATTATTTATATATATTTAGATTATTTTTTAGATTAGATCTAATTTATAATCTGATTGTTAAATCTAAAATTAAAATTTTTAGATCAATCACGAACTGTAGGTTGTCCTGCTGTAAGGTTTACCCCTTACAATGCAAAGGTTGTCCTAATTCATGTAGATCTATCTTTAATCATCAATTTATTAGATATGATCTAGATTAAATTTATGATTTATTAGATTTAAAAAATATTTAAATCTAAGATAAAATCTCTTTGTTAATAATTTTTGCGCAAAGAACCATCATATATTTGTCTGAAAAATTTACGTAGTTTAAAGTTAAAATTATTTCAATTACATGAACCTGTTTAGATTAGATCTAAAGTAGTTTCATACTTATTTCACTTGTATTTTAATTATGAATCAAACATGTAATTTGGTTGGTAGAATCATATTGTAAAAATATTTTACAAATATAAAAATTATTTTCGAAAAATCGAACCCCAACCCTCAGCCCAAAACTTAATTGAGAATTAAGAAGTTGTTTGATTAGGTTCTAGGATTGTGAATTGAAGAACCTAAGACACAAACCATAACACATTGGATTACTGGGTTAGTGGGAATTAAGTCCATTAATTGGGTTAGACCTAAGGTTAGATTAAAGATGGACTTAATAAGAGAATTGACTAAATCTAATCAATTATTATCTTAGATTAGGTCAAGAATTCTCTAGATCAATTATAATAGTTGTAGTTGGTCGAGTCCATATCTTTAACAAGAACCAAATGGACTTGATTCTTGACTAAGCGGTCTAGCACGAACTGTTAGGTTGATCTAATCGAAACTAATTAAACCAGTTGGTGTCTAAGGTAAACCAGACTGGTGGTTTTTAATTGGTAGTCCGCTTACCTGACCATTTCTGATGGCGTCTAAGGCAAGCTTTGGTAGACCCTCCCGCTGATCGAACTTACTTGGCTCTTGGTGAAATTATATTTTGATCGGATCACTTGACTATTCAAGCTGACCCATGTCAGCTAGGTAAATCAGTGCGACTGATTTAGGTGCTCCAAGACCAGCCCTTTTAATGATCTCCCTTAAGCTGACTTGGTGAAGCCAGTAGGAGGATCATGATAAGCTGGTTCATCTGACCTCCTCCTTTAAATTAATTAAATTTTTTAAAATTATTAGGTCCTTAAAATGAAATAGTTATGGTGATAACTAGATCATAGCCTCCCATTAAGTGGATGATAATGGGTCCATCAGTTGGATAATCATTGGAGGCCCAAAGGTCTGGTGCTTATCAGCTGATGGAATTATCATTCATAATATAATTTCTTGACTGCATCTTTCTAAATGGTGGTTAGGTTAGCCAACTAATGTTGGGCCTAATTATTCATTGACTAGATGGGCCAAGTATGGTCATATTAATGGTTGGACCTAACTAGACCTTTTCAGTGGAGGCCAAAGCCTACTGATTAGGGATTGAGGCAAAATTTAAATTACTAAAAATTATTTAAAAAAATAATTGGTTATGAACCTACCCTTAAATGTACATGGGTTGGCCAACCAAAGTTGGGCTTGTGTGCAGTCTAAGTGGATTCTAGTACCCACTAAAGAATTAGGATAATTCTTCAAATTGGAGGTAGAGGCTATCAATTCAAATAAAATAGTGGGAGAAACTTTTTGATTAAAGTTCAAATCTTTAGGTTTAATGAATCAATTACTAATTAGGTTATGATTTTTTTTTTTGTGCAGATATGGCCACTTCTTTATCGCTTCGATCATTATTGGACAATGACAAGTTGGTGGGACTCAACTTCGATAGCTGATCCCAAAAGTTGAAGATAGTCCTGGAGTATGAACGGATCCTATATGTGATAACGGATCCTACACCTGAAGAGCCAGCTGCTAATGCATGTGGAACAGTCAGAGATACTTACCAGAAGTGGCTCAATGATCGGACCATGGTGTGCTGCATTATGCTGGCTGCCATGAGCAACGAGTTCAGTCATAAATTTGAGACGGCTCAGCCAAAGGACATGCTTCAAGTGTTGGAGGATGCCTTTGGCACACCCAATGACGTGGAGAGGCACAAGACTAGTTGTGCCATCTTCAACGTCAAAATACGGGATGGTGCCTCTGTCATTGATCATGTATTGTACATGATCGAGTTGATGGAGCGTTTGAGCAAGCTTGACTTTTCCTTGCATGAGCAGCTTGGGAAAGATGCAATACTGAACTCGCTGTCCAAGTCTTATCTCCTATTCCTCACTCATTATAGAATGACAAAGCCTGAAGTAAACTATCACGGGTTACTGAAGTTGCTTCAAAACTTTGAGAAGGATCACCAACTCCACAAGAAGTCAGTGAACTTAGTGGGAGGTTCATCTTCTGGTTCTCGACCCTTTGAGAAAGGGAAGAAGAACAAGAAGAAGAAAGTAAAGAAGGTGCAAGTTTAGGTTGGAACATCAGTGTAGGGCCAGACTAGAAAGATCAAGCCCGATAAGAGTCAAGCTGAATGCTTCTTGTTGGTGCAGAATTTTGTCGAAGCTGGAGAAGCTGGAGCTGAGATGACCGCGGCCACCGTCGGGACCTACAAGGGAAGTCTAAACCAGAGTTGGGGGTGCTCCGGTAAGATCCTCCGATGCTCAAGTCAGTACTCTGCTTCAACAGAAATGGAGTGCTTGAGTGGAAATTTTAGTAGAGTTTTGAGATAGAGTTTAGAGCTTAGAGAAGAACGTATATGGGAGTTCCTTTTTATAGACGGAGAGCGTAACTGATTGACAGTGACGTCTGTAACTGCCTGGTAGTGGGTCGTTCAGAGCCGCACAGAGTTTGTTACGGAGAGTAGTGGTGTCAGGGACCATTCAGGGCCACATGGAGTTTGTTACGAAGAGTGGAGTGGTGTCCGTTATCATGACTTGCCAGAGAGTGGTGGAGCCTGGAGAGTGGAGTGGTATCCGTTGTCGTGACTTGCCAGAGAGTGATGGAGCCACATGGAATCCATTGCAGAGAGTGGAGTAGGGTAGTGGCCATTATCGTGACTTGCTAGAGAGTTTGGATCTGTCGATTGGAGCTCGACTGGGATGTCTGATGGAACGTAATGGCTCTCTATCCCATCAATCTAGGAGAAGCTTGGATATTTTCAAGGTTGCTGATGAGTCTACCATTGTCGGATGCCTCGGGTGCTGATGCTACAGGCGGGAGTCATCTGCTATAGAAGCTCAGATGGAGACTTTCTGTTGGTGAAGTCCAGTAGGAGTCTGATTGCTAGAGAAGTCCATCTGGGATTTGCCTGATGTGGAAGATCATCTGAAGATTATCCATCGGAGAAGTTCGGTTTCATGAAGAATCTGGCGGAGGGTCGGCCAGCGGTGGACTTCAGATGGCGTTGGGGAGGTTCGTCCGTTGGAGGAGTTTGGGGATCCTGTGAAAGTCTGGATGGCATTGGGGAAGTCTGGCTGACGCTATTGAAGGCTGATGGCCAGGGAGGTTTGGCAGACACCAGAGGTGATCGGCCGTTGTAGAAATCCAGCTGCTGAAGCCCGTCTGTTGTAGAAGCTCATCCGAAATCCATCCGCTATGGAAGTTCGGACGGAGCCCGGTTCTTGCAGAAGGCTGAAAGGAGGCTACTTATCGTAGAAGCTTGGTTGAAGATCGATTGTCGTGGAAGCTCGGAGCAGTGACCTGACTGGTGGAGCCTGTCCCATTGTAGAAGCTCGTCTGGGATCCGTCCATTGTAGGAGCTCGACTGGGATCCAGAGTAGAGATCCAGAGTAGACCATTTGCAGTAGAAGTTTGGAGTAGACTGCTTGTAGTAAAAATTTAGAGTAGAGATCCGACTGGTGGAGCCCTTCCATTGTCAAAATTTGTCTGGGATCCCTCCACTGTGGAAGTTCGGCTAGAATCCGATTCTCATAGGAGCTCGGATGGAATCCAGAAGGTGGTCGACCGTCGTAAAAACTTGGATGGAGTCTGGTTACTGTAAAAATCCCATTGTCGGAGAAGCTCGGACACTGACGAAGTCCGGAAGAAGTTCGGAGTAGGGTCATCCGTGGTCGGAAGAAGTCTGGAAGGGATTCGAAGAATATGTTCATTGTAGAAGATCGGCTGATAGTGAAGCCCAGAGAGCCTTTGGAGTGGTCCGGTAGATGAATGGAGAAGCTCATTGTCGGAGAAGTCTGGATGGTATTATGGAAGCTCGGACGGTCGAGGGGGTTCAGAAAGACGCCACACAAGGTCAGAAGCCGGAAAAGTCCTGGAAGGGGCAGTCTTTTACAAACTTTGGCTGGGGGTATTTTATACCCAACACTTCTTTTACAAGAAGCGGAGGTACTGGAAGAGGAACTATACTCAGTACATTACCTCCTTGGACCCGAACAGGCAGAGAAAGAAGCAAGCTGTTGCTGGGCAAGATATTATATGATAACTCCTTGCAATTTCTCTATTTATGATATGACTGACTGGATATTGGATACCGGTAGCCCTTACCATATTTGTAATTCATTGCAAGGGTTGCAGGTCAGTAAGAGATTCGAGCAAGACGAGAGGTTTCTGAACGTTGGAGATGGAAGATCAGTTCCAGTTCTAGCATTAGGAATCTTGAAACTTGTATTTGAGTTCCATACCGTTGTTCTTAATGATTATCATTTCTATCTCAGTTTCTTTTTAAATGTTATTTCTGTAGGCCTTCTGACCAAAAATGATTATGAAATTTCAATAAAGAAACAAGTTTGTAATATCATTGTGAATGGTGTTACTATTTTTTGTGGACATTTGAACAATGGTGTGTATACGTTATCACAACCTGTTAACATAGTCTATTCTACTGGCAAGCACCCTAGATTAGATAGTGTATCAGATATTTACTTATGGCATTGTAGGCTAGGTCATATAAGCAAGTACAAGATAAATAGGTTGACTCAAGAGAAAATCCTCGAAGTCAGTGATTGTGAATCACTTCCAACCTATGAGTCCTGTCTTCTTGGTAAAATGACCAAGTCACCTTTTACTGAAAAAGGTGAGAGAGCTATTAAGCTATTGGGCCTAGTATATGCTGATGTATGCGGGCCCATGAGCACAAGTGCTAGAGGTGGATATTTCTACTTCATCACCTTCACAGATGATCATCCAGATATGGATATGTCTATCTGATGAAACATAAGTCAGATTCATTTGAAATGTTCAAATGATTCTGAAGTGAAGTAAAAAAATAAACTGAAAAGAGTATTAAAATTCTTTGGTCTGATCGAGGAGGAGAATACCTTTCTGATGAGTTTCTCACATATCTAGGAGAGAATGAGATTCTCTCCCAATAGACTCCTCCAGAAATACCACAGCATAATGGTGTGTCTGAAAGGAGAAATCAGACTCTGTTAGACATGATCCAATCCATGATGGGTTTTGCCAGCTTGTCGATATCCTTCTGGGGATATGCACTCGAATCGACCTATTATCTATTAAATAGGGTTCCAAGTAAATCTATAATTAAGACTCCATATGAGATATGGACAGGATGTAAGCTAGCACTTTCACACCTTAGGGTCTGGAGGTGCCCAGCCTATGTCAAACAGTTAGTTACAAATAAACTTAAACTTAGATATAACAAATGCACATTCATAGAGTACCCAAAGAGATCAAAGGATATTTTTTCTACTATGCTGATGAACAAAAGGTGTTCGTCAGCCTTAAGGCAACCTTTTTAGAAAAGGAGTTCTTTGGTGAAGGAACCGTTGCCTCTAAGGTTGAACTTGATGAAGTTCAACAGGTAGAAGGATCGATACCAATAGCTGAACCTGAGTCTGATTTGATTAGATTAGATCCAAAGCTCAATGTACCTATATCATTAAGATGATCCGATAGAGTACCACGTCAGTCAGACATATACTATGATTTCTTGATCCAGGATGGTGATCCCATCGAACTTGATGAGAACGATGAGGATCCGATCACCTATATGCATACAATGCAAAGATCTAATTTTGAAAAATGACTTGAAGCCATAAAATTCGAAAAGGAATCCATGAAGGTCAACGATGTATGGACATTGGTTGACCCACCTAAAGGGGTTAAACCCATTGGGTGTAAATGAATCTTCAAAAGGAAGAGGGGTGCAGACGGAAAGGTGGAGACCTATAAAGCCCATCTGGTCGCCAAAGGTATCATCAATATTATGGTATTGACTATAATGAGATATTCTCCCCTGTGGTAATGCTCAAATCCATTTGGATAATGCTTGCAATAGCTGTCCATCTGGATTATAAAATCTGACAGATGGATGTAAAGGCAGCTTTCCTGAATGGAGAGCTGATCGAAGAGGTGTATATGATACAACCTGAGGGGTTTACATCCACAGACGAGTCCAAGGTATGCAAGCTTCAGAGATCTATTTATGGATTGAAGCAAGCTTCTCGGAGTTGGAGCATGCATTTTGATAAGGTGATCAAAATGTATGACTTTATTAAGAATGGAGAAGAGCCCTGCATCTATAAATGAGCAAATGGTCCAGTTGTGGTATTCTTTATCTTGTACGTGGATGACATTCTCTTAATCAAGAATGACATTCTCGTACTATAGGGAATAAAAGTTTGGTTGTCATCGCAGTTCTCCATGAAGGACTTGGGTGAAGCATCCTACATCCTAGGGATGAAAATCTATAGAGATAGATCTAAAAGGATGCTTGGATTATCCCAGTCCATGTACATAGACACTGTGCTGAAGAGGTTCAGCATGGAGAATTTCAAGAAGGACTATCTATCGATAGGCCATGAAATTTCTCTCTATAAGAAGGATTATCTGATAACTCCTGAAGAGAGAGAACATATGAGTATAGTCCCATATGCTTCAATCGTGGGATCTATCATGTACGTCATGACATGTACAAGGCCAGATGTGGCATACTTACTAGGAGTAGTAAGTAGATACCAATCTGATCCTGGAGAAATTCACTGGAAAGTGGTTAAAATCATCCTTAAGTATTTGAGAAATACTAAGGACCAATGGTTGGTTTATGGCGAGTCAGATCTGAAACTTGTGGGGTTCATAGACTCCAGCTTTCAATCTAACCATGATGATAGCAGAAGCGTATCGGATTATATCTTTACTTTGAATGGTGGAGCCATCTGCTGGAAGAGTTTCAAGCAGCATACTGTGGTAGACTCTGTTTGTGAGGCGGAGTACATCGCAGCATCGGATGCCATGAAGGAAGCTGTGTGGCTGAGAAAATTTATCATCGAGCTTGGAGTAGCACCCTCCTTCGATGGTCCGGTCCTGCTCTACCGCGACAGCATTGGTGCCATAGCTCAGGCAAAGGAACCTAAAGCACACAAGTGGATGAAGCACATTTTGCATCGTTTCCACCTGATCTGGGAGATCGTGGATCGAGGTGACGTCGACCTTCAGAAGATCAACGAAAAGGAGAACCTGATCGATCTCTTCACTAAAGCTCTGGCGATAAAGGAGTTCAACAACCACAAGTTGAAGATGGGTATTAGATACTGTGCTGAGTGGCTTTAGGACAAGTGGGAGTTGTTGGAAAATATGTTCCAAAAGTCAATCGTCAACCTGTTGATGGTTGAGCAACCTTGTATTGTAATTGATTTGTTAATAAATAAAATATATTTTTGATATTTTTATCATAAGTTTTCATCTTCTAATGAACTTCGTTGTTGTGATAAAGTCCTTAGGATTATTTAGGTTCGATAAAGAGAGGATTTATCAATTAGTCCTTAAAACTGTTCACGACCAAATGATAGGTTGTTAATAAGGACGACAGCTTCTATCGAGCATAGGTCGCTGTAGGCCATATGGATTGATTGTCCTCTTAACCAAGGAGTGTAGAGACACTGGTATGGCATACAGGTGAGATGTAAGGGTACATCATCATGAAACGTGACCAATTCCAGAGCATTCTGCTGTCGAGAATATCTCTGATGGGATATAGGTATAAGTATCCCTTAGACCTGAGATCGCCTTAGTGACTTGCAAGCAACTCACTGTGCTTTGGTACTGGACTAACTAAATTTTTAATTCAGTGACGAAAGGCTTCTGGGCATAGTCAAGTACTTATGAAGTCGGAGTGTGATCAAGATGGGATTGACCACTCTAAGAGTTGGAGAAGAATGAGTCGCTGTATTTCAATTTAGCCAAACCTTGATCAGGATAATCCATCAGATGGATTTGATATTTTGAAATACAATGTGGACAACCAGATCCAAGTTGACAGTTGAACTCTGAGGTGTCCTATGAGCATTTTGGTCAAGGGGATGAATTATATGACGACTATATCTGCATGGGTTCTAAGGATGTTGTTCTACACATTAGACCTATCCGACCGTCGGGTACCATCGCTAGATGGTCACTTTGATTGGTATAAAAATTTATTTCTGTGCTACTGACTTAGGTTCAGATCTATAAGGTCACACACATTAGAGTTCATTATCTAATCAGATGGTTGATCAATGATTAAGAATCATTTTAGGATTAAACGATCAATATGATTGACATTTCACCTAGTGCAAGTGTTGCAGGAGGATCAATTGGCAATTCGATTGCTAATTGACTTAATTTGATTAAGCCAATGGACTGAGATTAAGTCTAATTGAATATGATTTAATTAGATTTGGTTTGGACTTGATTGGATGAAGTCCAATTGATTTATTGGATAAGCCAAGTGTAAGGAAAAACTAGTCCTAGTTCAATTAGGACTTGGGTCAACCTAATTTCTAATTCGATTAAAAAATTAAATCAAATTTAATTTTAATTTAATCTGATTAAATTAGGTTCTTAATTAGATTAATACTTATTTTAATTAAGTTTATTTGGTTTTGATTTGATTTGATTTGAGAAACCAAATTTGAACAAGTCATAGATTGAATCCTAGTAAGACTAGTATTCCACCTTGCACCACCTTAGCCCCCCATGCCCACTCTCTCTTATTTTGTGCGATAAAATATTCTTTCCCAGGCCTTCACACATGCTCAAAGCTTTTCACTCTTTCTCTCTTATATGGAATGTGGTTGTGGACCAAGTCAAAGTAGGAATTAGTTTGGATTTCAAATTCTATGAGATAGAATTTTAAAAAACCAAAACTCTTTCCTTATGGCACTGATTTTACTCAGATTTTTTTTGAGATTTTCATGAATTTTATGGGACATATTGTGCACCCTTTGCTAGTAGTCCATGGCAGAAAAAGAAGGAGGGGGCACTCAAGAGTTGGGCACCACTTGTCTTGCCCTGTTTGGATTTTCCTTGACTAGGTATTTGATCTAGACAAGGATTCTTCATATCTCTTTATTTAAGATGAATTTCTTTTTGAAATTTTTATAGATTATAAAGCATTGAGAGACCTTTGGGGTAGATGAAAATTAGGGAGAAAGAGTGTTGGATCATAGAGATATAATAGACACAAAACTTGATGTCTAGGTGAGAGCAAAGAGAAGAAGAAGAGGGTCTTCTTCTAGGGTTGCTAAGTTCACCACTTTTTTTTCTCTATCTGTGAGTTTTCTAAGAGTGTCTCATATCTAAAACTCCTTCTCCTACTTCTCATCTTTGAAAAAGTTCAAATCAAGAAGAAGGAGGCATCTGATCGACCATCGAAGAAGGATCATCATAGTACTAGCATACTGTGCTGATTTTCTGGACCAGAATTTTTGATCATGATTCATGAGCTCGTGTGGATAACTCCTAGAGGTCGGATGCATGTGCAGCTTGCAACATCATCCTCAAGCTTGGATCAACAAAGTTAGAATGTCTAACTTGCAAGGTAATAGATATGATCTATTATATTTTACATACATTAGATGTAGTATAGAAACATGTTGATATGATCAACATATAGTTCTTACTCTTTATATTTTAATTTTTGATTTAATACCATGTAATAATCATGTAATAAGATCTTAGATCTAAAAATTCTCTAGTTTTATAAGATAAATTTTGATTTATTTTAGTCTTTCGTGGCCTGATCTTGAAAAAGTTTCAAGATCTAACCCTGAAATCCTAGATTTGGTTCCTTCAACTACTACTTCATTACATTTACAGATGACCTATCGAGGTATGGGTATGTCTATCTTATGAAGCATAAGTCAGAATTCTTTGAAATATTTAAACGATTCCATGCTGAAGTAGAGAAACAAACTGAAAAGAGTATTAAGATCCTTCAGTTAGATCGAGGAGGTGAATACCTCACCACTGAGTTTCTAATATATCTAAAAGAGAATGGGATTCTTTCACAATGGATTCCTCCTGAAATACTACAACATAATGGTGTATCCGAGAGGAAAAATCGAATCTTGTTGGACGTGGTTCGATCCTTGATGGGCTTTTCCAGTCTGTCAATATTTTTTTGAAGATATGCTCTAGAGACTGCCTGCTATATTTTGAATAAGGTGTCCAGTAAGTCTATCGATAAAACTCCATATGAGATATAGACTGGACATAAGCCGGTGCTCTCACATCTTAGGATCTGGAGGTGTCCAGCTTATGTCAAGCGTTTAAAGATAGATAAGCTTGGATCGAAGTTCGATAGATGCTTGTTCATAGGATACCCAAAGAAAACTAAAGGGTACTATTTCTATCTCACTGCAGAACAAAAGGTGTTTGTCAGCGGTTGGGCAGTCTTTTTGGAAAAGGAGTTTCTTGGTGAAGGAGCTAATGCTTGTAAAATTGATGAAGTTCATGAGGTAGAAGAACCAACACATATAGAATTAGGTTTGGTTGGTGAATCGAATCTGGAACCAGTAGAGGCACTATTAAGGAGATCCGATAGAGTACCGTATCAGTCGGACAGATACTACAGTTTTTTGATTTGGGACGGTGATCCTATTGAACTTGATGAGAATGATGAGGATCCGATTATCTATATGGAGGCCATGCAAAGGCCCGACTCTCAAAAATGGCTTGAGGCCATGAAGTCCAAGATGGAGTCCATGGAGATCAATAGTATCTGGGCACTAGTTGATCCGCCTGAGGGGATAAAACCCATAGGGTGTAAATAGATTTTCAAGAGAAAAAAAGGAGCGGACGGGAAGATAGAGACCTATAAAGCCCGTCTAGTTGCTAAGGGTTACCATCAGCATTATAGTATTGACTATGATGAGATGTTCTCTCCTGTGGCAATGCTCAAGTCCATCCAGATTATGCTTGCTGTCGCTGCATACTTAGATTATGAGATCTGATAGATGGATGTCAAAACCACTTTTCTTAATAGAGAGCTAGAAGAAGAGGTGTATATGATACAACTTGAAGGGTTTACATCCACAAACGAGTCGAAAGTGTGCAAACTAAAAAGGTCAATTTATGGACTTAAACAGGCATCGAGGAGTTAGAATATGCATTTTGATAAAGTAATCAAAATATATGGCTTTGTTAAGAATGGAGAAGAGCCTTGCATCTACAAATGAGCTTCCGATATTAGGATCATTTTTTTTATGCTATATGTGGATGACATACTGTTACTAAAAAATGACATTCCGACTTTATAGAGTGTGAAGCTATGGTTATCATCATAGTTCTCTATGAAAGACTTGGGAGAAGCATCCTACATTTTAGGGATAAAGATCTATAGGGATAGATCTAGAAGGTTGCTTGGATTGTCCCAATCCACGTATATTGACACCTTGTTGAAGCGATTCAACATGGATAATTTTAAGAAAGACTTTCTTCGATAGGCTATGGAATTACTCTTTTCAAGAAGGATTATCCGATAACTTATGAGGAGAAAGAGTGCATGAGTAGAATACCATATACTTCGGTAGTGGGATCTATCATGTACGCTATGATATGTACGAGGTCGGATGTGGCCTATTCACTAGGGATAGTGAGTAGGTACCAATTAGATCTGGGTGAGAAGCATTGGAAGATTGCAAAAGCAATTCTTAAGTATTTAAGAAATACAAAAAACCAATGGTTTATCTATAGAGACTCTGATCTGAAAGTTGTGAGATATACTGATTTCAGTTTTCAATCAGATTATGATGACAGCAGAAGCATGTCGGGCTACGTATTTATCTTGAATGGAGGAGCTGTTTGCTGAAAAAATTTCAAGCAACATACTATGACTGACAGCAGAAGCGTGTCAGACTACGTATTTATCTTGAATAGAGGAGCTGTTTGCTGAAAAAATTTCAAGCAACATACTGTGGCTGATTCTATATGCGAAGAGGAATACATTGCTACATCGGATGCTGCAAAGGAGGCGATGTGGTTGCGAAAGTTCAATATCGAGCTAGAAGTTGTACCTTCCATTGATGGTCCTGTCCTGCTGTATTATGATAGCTCCAGTGCCATAGCTCAGGTGAAAGAACCTAAGTCACACCATCGCACTAAACATGTTCTACACCACTATCACCTAGTGCGAGAGATCGTGAACCGAGGTGATGTCAAGCTTCAGAAGATCGACGAAAAGGAGAACCTAGCCGACCCCTTCACTAAAGCTCTAGGGATCAAAGAGTTCGATGACTTCAAATGAAAGATAGGTATAAGATACTGTCCCGATTGACTTTAGTCCAAGTGGGAGTTATTGAGAATTGTGTCCTAAAACCAATTATGTGATGATTGAGTTTATCCCTGTATATAAATTATTGACTATTGAATAATAGTTATTTTGATATTTTTTATCACAAAGTGATATCTTCTTTGAACTCTTGTACTATGATGAAATCCCTAGAACTATGCTAGTGTACGATAAAGAGAGGATTTAGCGTATAGTTCTTAAACAAGTTTGCAACCAATTGATACGTCATTATGGGATGATTATGTTTATCGAGTGAAGGTCGTTGTGTGCCATATAGATTAGTTATCCTCTTAACCAAGGAGTGTGGTGACACTGGTATAGCATACAGGTGAGATATAAGGGTACATCATCACTGAACAAATAACTCACCTGCTGAGCATTCTACTGTCAAGAGCTGCTCACGAAACATATAGGTATAAATATCTTACAGACCTGAGATCATCATAGTGACTTGCAAGCAACTCACTGTGTTTTGATATCGAACTATCTGAATTTTTAATACAATGACGGAAGGCTACTGGGTACAGTCAAGTACTTATGAAGTCTGTGTGGATCAAGATGGGATTGACTCCTCTGGATTATTGGAGTTGATGTATCATTATATTTTAATTTAGTAAATCCTTGGCCAGGGTAATCCATGAGATGGATTTGCATGGTTGAAATACAATGTGGATGAAGTAATCTCGGTTGACAATTAACCTGAGACCATCCTAGAGCATCTAGGGTCAAAAGGATGAATTATGCGATAACTATGAGTATGGATTTGAAATATTCTTTTGCAATAATTCAATCTATCTGGACATCGAGAACCATTGCTAGATGGTATCTCGATTAGTGCAGGAATTGGTTCGTATGCTACCGGCTTAGTGTTTGAACCTATGGTGTCACGCACACAAGTCAGACAAAGTAGGAAGGAATTGATCTATGTTTATATGTCCAATCTAGAAGTACTTGATTTGATTGAACATATAAGCTAACTTGATTGAGAATTGAGTTATAGGTCAAACGGGATTGAAGAGTTGACTATGTCTAGCTAGCACTACACATGAGATTCAGGTTCAATCCCGGAGATGAACAATTTCTATCTATGATCCATAGAACATATGAAAGATTGAGTTTAAGTACTAATTAATTTCAGATTAGATCTAAATTAATTAGACTTAAATAGTTCCAAAATCTAAGTTAGATTTAGTACAAAAGTCCTAAAGAGTTTAGGATTGATAGCCTTTCAAAATTATTTCGAACCGGCTTCGAATTGGATTCGAATCGAACCTATTTTGGATGAGATATGAGTATTCCTACTTGCACTGAGAATATCCACTCATGAAGTATGACCAAAAATTAGTTTGGTGCTTATTTGGGGTGTGCCAAGTGGGTGTTGGAGTGGGTGCAAAGTGGATGTCATAAGTGATGACAATTATATCTCATATAGGAGTTCTTTTTTCATGAGTATTCGACCAATTCAAATCAGATTTGAATAAAAAATCCTCCTCTCATTGGATCATGAGAATCATCTATAAATAGAGAGGGTCTCTACCTATGGATGAAAGAAGAGAATAGAATAGCAAACAAATCAAATTGAGAGTAGAGAAAAAGAGAGAGAGACAGGCATGTGAAGAGAGAGGTCCTTCATCTTCTATATCTCTCCCTTTGTTGCCGCCTCCTCTCCTTGGGTGTGGATCCTTCTTGGGCATCCTACCTGTTGGTGTAAGATGTCACATCATCACATCTCATCCTTTGATTGATTGTGTATGCGAAGCCAATTGGATTGAAGTTTATCCTACTTTCCTGTAGTGTCTGACGTGTATGCGAAGTAGAGGGTCTACATATCCAGGGCTCCGCGAAGGTTTATATTAGATAATTTGGGATTTGATCCCTGGTTCCACTATGATTCAGGTAAGAATTTTATCCTTAAACAAGTAGAACATTAAAAAAAAATTTTAGATGCAACCTGGGCATTCTGGAGGGAAATTGTTTCCTTCTCTTCATTCATGGCATGAAAAATAAAGAGGAGGGTCCTCTCTCTTGGGGTATGTACAAAAATCTGAATTTTAGATTTTTGGTTCTAAAAATTTGAGAGAAAAAAATTAATTAAAAAAAATTATTTTTTTTCATCTTTCTTCCACCTCTTCATCTCCTCCAAAAGTTCATCTTCAATCTCTAAAAAGATTTTAGAGATTTGAAGAAAGAATCCAAATCGATCAAAAAGAAGGTCTTCATGTGAGCTAGCACTCTTGAGAAGACTGATCAGATCAGGACTTCGAGTGAATTTTTCATAGAGGCCTGACGTGTATGCGATTGTGAGCAACCAGCAAGGATCCTCTCTATGATGTCCCTCAGCAGTGGTGATCATCGACCCATGATCAAGTATGAAGTTCTGAACTCAGATTAGAGGTAGATGTGATCTACTACTCATATGTATGCATGCTGATTTTATCTTCGGATTATTTTAGATTTTATATGCACCATAACATATCAGAGATCCTAGAATAGGTTAATTTGATGATTAGATCATATGTATGTTAGATTAATTTGATTAATCTAATTATCTTTCAGTGTAATTTTTTCAAAAATATTTCAAAATACATGCATGAAATCGTCTATACATTCCAACATAGATAAGTGAGATCGGTGGGAGGGTCTGCCTTGGCTTGTTTTAGACATCATTGAAATGGTCAGATAAATGGACTATCAATTAAAAATCATCAGTCATATTGCCAAGCAATATTGCTAGACTTACCTTAGACGCCAATTGGTCGATTAGTTTCAATTCGATTAATCAAAAGACTCAGGCTAAATCATTTAGCCATAATTCAGTCTATTTAGTATGGTCAAAAATATGGACTTGATCAAGCTACAACTATTGAGGTTGATCTTTAAAAAAATTTGATCTAATCTAACTCAACTTTGATTAGATTTAATTAATTTCTCTGATTTATCCATATTTGTTTCTAACCCTAGGTCTAATCCAGTTAGAAGACCTGATTCGTTCTAACCTATTACCCATTGATTTATGAGGTATCTTAAGATCTTCAATTTTCAAGTCTAGATCATTTAGACTTAATTCTAAATTAAGTGTGTGAAATATGTATTTCAGTTTGTAGAACTATTCTATCAAAGTTTCATGTTAAGCATACCATACATTCTATATTATGAAAATTAATTTTCATGTCTATGTTTAACAATTTAACATGCATAAATATGATCCAAACTTCATATATACATCACATGTATGATGACTACTTTTAGATCATAACTAATTATATTATATGTAACATGCAATTCAAATCTTAAAACCAATTTTTGTATCTAAATTTATCTCATTAAAATAGTAACGAATCATGAATCACTTTAGATCTAATCTAAGCTTGGTCTTGATCAAAATAATTTTAAAATTTTTTTCACTATTTTTTTTGATAAGATTTAATCACAGTGGCATCCCTACACATCATAAGAGAACCCATCGAATTGACAAGAGAGGGACTCAATCCCTACTATCTCTTATGATCGGATGGCCTAGTGATCATCTCATTCCAAGTATTGGGCTACTTAGATTATAAATTTAATTTTTAAAATTAATTACATCTATCCATGTAATAAATAAAATCCAAGCATGCACACATATGAACATGATCATATCATATATATCATGCATCTAATTTAATTAGAATACATCATCATATGATGTCACAAATAAATTTCAGATCTAAACCTACTTTTATACAGCATATAAAATATTTAATTGAGATCGAAAATTATATAGAAAAATAATTTAAACACACACATGAATGTATAGAAATAAAATTCTAGTTAGATCTGATTGTATATTGTGTAGAATTTTGTTAGAAATCAAATCTGAAAATCTATCAAAATAGATTCAATTTAGATTTTGATTATGTCTAATAGTCAACCAGAAATAATATCATAAAAATTTTAAAAAAATAGATTTAAAATAGATTTTAATTTAGTTGTTATTTTATCAAAAATCTGCATCAAGAAAATTCTGTGATAATAGATTTATAACAACTTTCAATCAACCATTGATTAGGTTCTTGAAATCTGGTCAAAACCAAATCATAAATTTTATACTAATAAGTCTAAATTAGATTTATTATTTAACATAAAATTTTTACCATATATCATGTATATTTATATCAAAAAAATTAATCTATACATCCATATATCAGCCTGTCTCTGATACCAGTTTGAAGAAAAAATTGTCCGATCCAATCAGATGGCCAAGGTGCATCTGAAAATTTTTTTATTCTAGTGGTAATATAATATTTATATTTATCTTGATTATAACAAAATAGGGATTAAATATTTAGAATTTCTTGCTTGAATCCAAAGCCTTGCGAGGCCTAAAAGTACAGGCTCTCTACTTCGCATGCACGTCAGGCTTCGTAAGAAAGAGGAATGATCAACAAACAAGAGGGAAGAAAGAGGCAGCTATTGAAATCAGATTTCAAACAACTGAAAGAGGCTTGGAGGAGAAGGAGGATGCCTAACATGGTGCTCCATGCATGAAAGAGAATCCCACATGGTAGGTGTCACACTCCAAGGGAGGGGGATGCTGAGTCTCTCTCTCTTTCTTTTTCCATGCTTGCTATCTTGGGACACGCATCCCAAGATGGGATGCATGATCTAGGTCAGGACTCCTAAGGTGGATGCATGACCCAGACTTTTCCTGTCTCACACCCTATGCAGCCTTCTTTTTTTCTCTTTCCGCCTCATGTCTATAGCTCTCCTTATATAGGCATTTAAAACCCTTAGTCCTAATCTAATTAGAATTTTCAAATTTTATATCCCACTTGGAGATCAAATTTAATTAATTTGAATCAAATTCAAACTCCTTATATCATATGAAAAATCCAAACCACGTAGGAATGGCACCAACATTTAGCACCACCTAATAGCTCACGCCCAAGGGGATTGGGCATCCCACATTAGGCACCAAATCAATCCATTTGTCCACCCATAATGAGAGATAAAATCAGATAATTAAGTCCTTATAAAATGCAAATCAAATTTGGCACATATTTGGGTCAATACAATTCCAATTCGAATCCAATTCGAAAAGGTTTCTATTCCTAATCCAATTAGGATTCACCTCCAAGTCCAACTTGGATATTAAACCCAATTAAATTTTAATTAAATCAGATCTAATCTAAAATTAATTAAGATATAAAATCAATCTCTCATAAATTTTTTGGATCATTGATCAGATTATTATCATCTCCAAAATTAAACCTGAACCTCATGTCTAGTGCTAGCTAGACATAGTCAACTCTTTAATTCCGTGTGACCTCTAACTTAATTCTTAATTAAGCTAATCTATTTATTCAATCAAGTCATATACTTCTAAATTGAACTTATAGACTTAGGTTAATTTTTTTTATTTTGCCTGATTTTTGTACATGACTCCATAGGTTCGAATACTAAGTCGATAGCACAAAAAATTATTTTCTGTACTAATCGAAGTTACCATCTAGCAATAATTTTTGAAGTTCAAATAGGTCGAATATTTACAAAGCAATACTCAAGAATCATGAAATATGGTTACCATATAATTCATCTTTTAGATTCTGAATACTCAAGACGATCTAGGGTTTAACTGTCAACCCTAGATTAGTCATCCATATTGTATTTCAATTTTTTTCAAATTCTGTGATCCATCACATGGATTACCCCAGTCAAGATCTTACTCAATTGAAGTACAGTGATGTATCAACTTCTGAAATATGGAGGAGTCTATCCTATCTTGATCCACACACCAACTACCATAAGTACTTGACTGTACCCAAAAATCTTCCATCACTGAATTAGAAATTCAGATAGTCCAAGATCAAAGCACAAAGAGTTGTTTGCAAGTCACCATAGTGATCTCAGGTTAGAGGGATACTTATGCCCATATTCTTCATAAGTAGCTCTTGACAACAGAGTGCTTCGCAGGTGAGTCACTTATTCAGTGACGATGTACTCTGATATCTCACCTGTATGCCATACAAGTATCTCCACACTCTTTGATTAAGAGAACAACCAACCTATATGGTACATAATGATCTACTCTTGATAAACATCATCGTCCTTTAATGAGGTATCATTTGGTAGCGAACATGTTTAAGAACTATTTGATAAATCTTCTTTTATCGATTGTCATATAGTTCTAAGAATTTCATCACAACATATGAGTTCTATCAAGAAAGATGTATACCTTGTGATGAATAATACCAAATATTTTTATTAATTTATAATTTATATACAAGTTATAAAGAGTGCAATTATCCAAATGATTGCCTTTAGGACACATATCCTAATATGGCATGAAGATGAGATAGGATTGGATAAGGTGGTTTGATTTTGTTTGAATTCGAACTCCCTTTGTGAAAGAATAGTATCCTACAAGTCAATCGCATAGGTGATGCGAAGGGACTTTTCTATGATTTCTTCCTACTCATTTGTATGACATTAGTTATTTTATTCATGAGGTACTATGTTTTATCATTTACTGCATCATATTTTCATGATTATGATAAACCTCATAGATTAGGGCAATGATTTTAGGGCCATGATAAGATCATGCCAGTAAGACCTAAAATCATGATAGCTCTAATCTAAAATATTTTCAGTTATTGGATCATCAAATCGAAGATCGATAATATCGGTAAGACTGGTATATCCTATGTATGCTCGATGAAGAGGGTGCTTGATCTCACAATCACTTGTATGGTGACACTAATATAAGGATGTAGGTACTCATTAGAGAATAAGTTCACTGAACTAACTCACAGGAAGAACATCTGATGGAGCCTTACAGTGTGTCGATAAATGGTTCTCCAATGAGAGTGGTGCATGTGATCCTTTGACCTGAGATCACCATAGTACCTTGTGCATATGGATCCTTACTTTGGTTTATTCCCTAGCACACCACTTTAAGATATGTGTAAGATATTCTGGGTATGGTGAAGTATGCATGGAGATTATGAGTGGTTAATAAGAAATCAGTCACTCTTTATAGGAGGAGAGAATATCCTATATGATCTCATAGGATGATGACTCTGAAAGTCTCTGGCCAGAGTAGAGATGAATAATAGAAATAAATTTTACTGATTCATCAATCGAATCATCATCATCGGATCGAGATACATATGGATAGATATTTGGGTTTGATATGTTTCCATACCCATGACCTTTCTGGGATGTTGTGTGATTAAAAGATTGAATTATATGGTAACGCACCATGGAAGGATAATTTTAGTATTTTTATCAAATTTTAAATCTTTCAGATAGTCATGACACATTGCTAAATGTTAATCTTGACTTGTGGACTCATCAAAATTATAAAAGTTTAATTTAAGAATTAATTAGGAAGAGTCATAGTTGATTGAGACTCTTGGACTGACCTTATCTAATCGGATTAAGATTACGTCGAGAGTCTGGATCTACTACTGGCTAAATTTGGAATCCAATGGTTCACACACAATAGAAATTTGATCTTCATCTAATTTATTTAAATTTATTATAAATTCAATGGGTTAATTAAATTACTAGCACATGAATTAGCCCAAGTTCTCAATTGGATTCAGTGCAAAGGTGTTTGTGCTAACCCTTGTCTTGTTGCCTTGGCCTAATGTGATTGGGTTTGAACCATCTAATTAATAGGTGGCTTATCTAATTTTTAATGAAAGAGTTTCATATGAAATCACCTTCTTCCATGCCAAGCCACATGCCATTTAATGGGATGCCCCATTTAATTTTGGCGTTAAGAAGGAAGAGTCCTTCTTGACTAAGTATGTTAATTTCCTTACATGATTCCATGCATTCTTTGTTTTGTGCACCATCAGATGGCGCCTTGAGATATGTGGGCATAGAAGAGGAGGAGGAGTCCTTCTCTTAGAAAAAACTTACACACCAAAATAAATTGGGACACCTTTTCATATATGCATTGAATGTGGAAGAGTCTTTATTATTAAGGACTCTTGAATTCTCACACCTTCCCTTATCCATGCACTATCAGATGGCATTCAAATTTTTCTATGCAAAGGAAGAGTCCTTCTACTGGTCAATCACTTTTTATTCTATGCCATATTCCTTTGGTTTCCATGTTAAAAATTAATTTCACCGTGTAAGGGAGGTGGGATGCCAAGAGTTGGCACCCCTTCATACCTTATATAAGGGGTGCCCCATATGGCATAAACTCTCATCCAAGAGTGGTTTAGGCATGGGATTAGATGAGAAAAAGATAAAAAAAATCTGAAGTGAAAAAGATAAAGAAAAGAGAGAGAAAAATAGAAAGGAAGGGAAGAGAAAAAGGAAAGCATATGATGCTTGTCCTAAAATCAGATTGTTTATATGTTGAACATATAATCTGATATTTGTCTGATAGATCATTTGAGAAAAGATTTCTAGAGTGATCTTAGTGAAGGTCTCAAAGGTATACAAGTGATGGTGCAATCTATTCTTGCGAAAGATGATCGGCAGCAAGCTTGCGAAGAAGGCTGCAGCACCATGTCGAATTGGGAAGGGCCCTGATCAATCCTATGTGGATCACCGTTGGAGGGCTTCTACATTGGATCCTAGTAGAAATCTCAAGATTACCAATTAGTAGTCTTTATATTGGTATATGGCTTCTGATCCCTTCTTGTTATACATGCTTATTTAATTTGATTGCAATCATCAAGGTGTTCCTAGGATTTTTGTATTCCGGTAGTCTAGTTTAAATGTTAAACTTATTTTCAATTATTGAATGCATGTTAAAATTTTTAAAATTTATATTTCACTGCATCATCAGAACCCAACAGTGGTATTAAAGCCATCCTTGATTGATTCAATCAAATTTTATGTTATTATTGTGATATTGATTAGATCCAGTTCAAACTATGTCCAAATCAAATTTTATGATTGATGTTTACTTGATGTTCTTGATGCATTTTTGTTAATGATAAAGTGTTATCAATCCATGTTCAAATCTTGGATATAAAATTTCATAGATTTTAGACTTGTGAGACAAGTTTAAGAATAGATCCCATGATCTATTTTTTGATGAAATTTAAAATCCAGTGCATGAGATGTGCAAAGTCTTGGAATGATATATTGGATGTACATTGCCAAGACTTAGAGTTTTTGCATTTGATGCATCTATCTAAGATCCAAGGACTGACCACCATGTTATTGGGCACTCACCATTGTGGGTCGACCATCTTAGTTGTTGCCCGAGGTATGTGTGGAGCCAAAAAAATTTGGTCATAAAAAGGAAGCATCAAACATAGATTAGGATTTTTGCCAATGGATTTGTTTAACTATAATTCATTATTTTAATATGATTAGAATTAATGATTATAGATTAAATTAAATTCATAGTTCTAATTTGATTAGAAATCATGTTTAATTTAGGTTAATCAAATTATCATTTACCTAATTTGATTAGGGTTTGAGTTATGGTTGACTAAATCTATACTTACCTAATTGATTTAGGTTAACCTAAAAATTAATCTACTTAACTCAAATAGATGACAAAATGATTGGCTTAAAATTAAAATTGGATCAAGTGTTGAATCCAAATCAAAAACCTTAGATGGGTCCTATGCCCATATATTTAAACATCTCCATTGACATGTTTATGAATGATATCACCATTAAGATAACATTAGTAGTCAATTATCTTATTTTATAATTGTTATAAATTGCATGTTGAGTGGTTATGAACTATGGAACATCCATATGATGGATGTATGTATGAATGCTTCCTTATAAGCTGATTATATAAATGCATCTGCAAGAGTTGCAAAAGAGGTTAAGTACTCCTGATGCATTGTATTATCAGTTGAACTTTTTTTTGTATGTTCTTAACTATTGATTGAAATTTTTTACTTGTTGATGTAAAATTATAGAAAAAAAATTATTTGAGAATAGATAAAAATTATATCTTTCTATTTTTAAATAAAGATCAAGAATTCATGATAGACTTTATGGAGATGAAGACTTGACTACCAAGCATTTGAAGAACAAAGGTACATTAAGATTGACCATGAGATGGTTCAATCTAGGATGCACCTAGGGTTTAACCCATATATCATCCTGTGCCTCCAATAATCTTTCAAAAGTCCATAACCATTAGATTTTCTTTTTATGCTCTTGTATGCTAGTAGTTATAATTAGAATTAAATTGCATATGATGTATTTTTATATATATTTTAAATGTGCATAAGACCTAAGTCCCTCATTTAAATTATATTAAGTCATAATGGTGAAGTGTTAAGAACACTACCCATGCCTTCCTTCATGTTAAGCCAACATTATGTCAAGAACTATAGTGAACTTATTATGCTATCTACAAAGCTTACTATGGGGACTAATTTGATACTATCTTGATGCATAATGAAGCTAATTTTTCTTAGCTTATACTAAGTTAATAGAGTATGTCAAAAACTGTAGTGAGTTTGTTGTGCAATCCACAAGGGTTGCTATAGTGATTGGTATGATGTTGACTTAGTGATGCTTATGGCATATTCTGATTGTGCTGCCTTATTGTGCTATCCATAATGATAGTATTATTCAGATATGACCATATAAGATTGAAAGGTATGACTTAACTAAAATACTATAATTTATTGTGCTATCCACAAGACTATAAGTATTTTAGAAATAAAAGTTATGTTGAGAGTTGCATGAGATATAATTGGTAAAGAGTTATCTACCTTGGAACTCATAGGAGCTTGTTGTACTATCCATAAGATTTTTTATGAGAAATTGGAATCTCAACCTCACTAAGAAACTTCATGATAAGGTTTCTCATTTTCATACTTGAGGGCTATGAAATTCGTTAAAATAGTGAGAGACACATTTAGATAAAAATCTCATCTAAATTATGCATATCATCATGAGTAGTCCATTTATATTCTTATATATTCATCTGCATCTTCACTATCACTACATGGTTTATTTTTAAAATTGACTAAATATCATAGAATGGTTGAGGAATCTGAGAATAGTTCTTATATAGAAGATAGTCTCATATTCTTCTTATTCTGATTTGATTGAAGTTGATACTATATAGAAGAAAATACTGCATATAAGATATGACGGGATGACAGTATGACTGTCAAATATATCTTGATTAACTTAATCATGTGATTAAGTCAATATCATGGATAGTGAGTGTTAGAAAATATATCTCAAAAGCAAATCGTCAAGCTGTTGACAGTTGAGCAACCAAGTATTGTAATTAATTTGTTAATAAATAAAATATATTTTTGATATTTTTATCATAAATTTTCATCTTCTAACGAACTCCGTTGTTATGATGAAGTCCTTAGGACTATTCAGATTCGATAAAGAGAGGATTTATCGATTAGTCCTTAAAACTGTTCATGACCAAATGATAGACTGTTAATAAGGACGACAGCTTCTATCGAGCATAGATCGCTGTAGGCCATATGGGTTGGTTGTCCTCTTAACTAAGGAGTGTGGAGATACTGGTATGGTATACAGGTGAGATGTAAGAGTATATCATCATGGAACATGACCAACTCTAGAGCATTCTGCTGTCAAGAATGTCTCTGATGGGATATAGGTATAAGTGTCCCTTAGACCTGAGATCACCTCAGTGACTTGCAAGCAACTTACTGTGCTTTGGTACTGGACTAACTGAATTTCTAATTTAGTGACGGAAGGCTTCTGGGCATAGTCAAGTACTTATAAAGTCAGAGTGTGATCGAGATGGGATGGACCACTCCAAGAGTTGGAGAAGAATGAGTCATTGTATTTCAATTTAGCAAAACCTTGGCCAGGATAATCTATCAGATGAATTTGATATTTTGAAATATAATGTGGACAACCTGATCAGAGTTGATAGTTCAACTCTGAGGTATCCTATGATCATTTTGGTTAAGGAGATGAATTATATGAAAACTATGTCCGTATGGATTCTAAGGATGTTGTTCTACACATTCGATCTATCCGATCGTCGGGTACCATTGCTAGATGGTCACTTCAATTGGTATAGAAATTTATTTTTATGCTACTGACTTAGGTTCGGACCTATGAGGACATACACATTAGATTTCATGATCCGATCGGATGGTTGATCAACGATTAAGAATCGTTCTAGGGTTAAATGATCAATACGATTGACATTTAACCTAGTGCAAGTGTTACAAGAGGATCGATTAGCAATTCGATTGCTAAATGGCTTAATTTGATTAAGACAATGGGCTAAGATTAAGTATAATTGAATATTATTTAATTAGATTTAGTTTGGACTTGATTGCATCAAGTTCAATTGATTTATTTGATAAGCCAAGTGCAAGAAAAAAACTAGTCCTAGTTCAATTAGGACTTGGATCAACCTAATTTTTAATTTGATTAAAAAATTAAATCAGATTTAAATCTAATTTAATCTGATTAAATTAGATTTTTAATTGGGTTAAGACCTATTTTAATTGGGTTGATCTAATTTTGGTTTAATTTAGTTTGAGAAACCAAATTAAAATAAGTCATAAGATAGAATCCTAGTAAGACTAGGATTCCACCTTGCGCCACATAAGCCCCCCCATGCTCTCTCTCTTATTCCACGCCAATCTCCTCTTATTTTATGTGACAAAAGCCCTCTCCCAGGACTTTCCTACATCCAAAAAGTTTTCTCTCTTCTTTAATACATGGAAAGTGGTTGTGGATCAAATCAAAGTAGGAATAAGTTTGGATTTCAAATTCTACGAGATAGAGTTTTAGAAATCCAAAATTCTTTCCTTTTTGTACCAAATTTATCTAAATTTTTTTTGAGATTTTTATGACTTTTAGGGTACATATTGTGCACTCTTTGCTAGTGGTCCATGCATAAAAATAAGGAGGAGGCACCCAAGAGTTGGGCACCCCTTATCTTGCCATGTTTGGTTAAGCCTTGACTAGGTATTTGACCTAGACAAGGACTCTATCATATCTCTCTCTATAAAATATATTTCTTCATGAAATTTTTGTAGAACATAGAGAGTTGAGAAGCTTTTTAGGCATCCAAAAATTAAAGAGAAAGACCATTGGGTCATAGAGATATAATAGACACAAGATAAGGTATCTAGGAGAGAGTAAAGAGAAGAAGAAGAGTGTCTTCTTCTAGGGTTGTTAGTTTCATCTCTTCCCTTCCTCCATCTTGAGTTTTTCTGAGAGAGTCTTAGATCTAAAACTTCTCCTCCTACTTTTCATCTTTGGAAGAGCCTAAATCAAGAAGAAGGAGACACCTGATCAACCATCGAAGAAGGATCAGCGCAGTACTAGCATACTGTGCTGATTTCCTGAAGCAGGACTTCTGGTCGAGATTTGTGGGCTTGTGTGGATGACTCCTAGAGATCAGACATGTGTGTGATTTACAACATCATCCTGAACCTCAGATCAGCAAGGTTAGAACATCTAACTTGCAAAGTAATAGATCTGATCTATTGTTTAATACATACATTAGATGTAGTATAGAAACATGTTGATATGATCAACATGTAGCTCATGTTCTATATATTTTAATTTTTGATTTAATACTATGTAATAATCATATAATAAGATCATAGATCTAAAGATTTTTTGATTTTAAAAAATAAATTTTGATTTATTTTAGTCTTCCGCTGTCTGATCTTGAAAAAATTTCAAGATCTAACCCTGAAACCCTAGATCTGATTCCTACAATTGGTATCAGAGCCTAAGGTTGTTTATTACATGATTATTTATACATACTTAGATTATTTTTTAAATTAAATTTAATTTATAATTTAATTATTAGATCTAAAATTAAAATTTTAGATCAATCACGAACTGCAAGGTTGTCCTGCTGTAAGATTTATCCCTTACAGTGCAAAGATTGTTCTAGTTCGTGTAGATCTATCTTTAATCATAAATTTATTAACTATGATCTAGATTAAATTTATGATTTATTAGATTTAAAAATATTTAAATCTAAAATAAAATTTCTTTGTTAATAATTTTTGTATAAAAAAATTATTTAAAGTTGAAATTGTTTCAATTACATGAACCTGTTTAGATTAGATCTAAAGTAGTTTCATATTTATTTCACTTGCATCTTGATTATAAATCAAACATGTAATATGGTGGTAGAACCATATTGTAAAATTATTTTACAAACATGAAAATTATTTTTAAAAAGTCGAACCCAACCCTCAGCCCAAAACTTAATTAAGAATTAAGAAGTTTGATTAGGTTCTAGGATTGTGAATTGAAGAACCTAAGACACAAACCATAACACATTGGGTTAATGGATTAGTGAGAATTAGATCCAATAATTGGGTTAGACCTATGGTTAGATTAATGATGGACTTAATTAGAGAATTAACTAAATCTAATCAATTGTTGTCTTAGATTAGGTCAAGAATTCTCTAGATCAATTATAATAGTTGTAGTTGGTCAAGTCTATGTATTTAACGAGAACCAAATGGACTTGATTCTTGGCTAAGCGGTCTAGCACAAACTATTAGATTGATCTAATCGAAACTAATTAAACCAGTTGGTGTCTAAGGTAAACCGGACCGATGGTTTTTAATTGGGAGCCCACTTACCTGGTCAATTTTGATGGTGTCTAAGGCAAGTTTTGGTCGACCCCCCACTGATCGAACTTATCTGGCCTCTTGGTGAAATTATGTTTTGATCGGATCACTTGACTATTCGAGCAGATCCATGTCAGCTAGGTAAATTAGTGTGACTGATTTAGGTGCTCCTAGACCAGTCCTTTTTAATGGTCTCCCTTAAGCTAACTTGGTGAAGCTAGTGGGAGGATCATAATAAACCGGTTCATCTGACTTCATCCTCTAAATCATTTAAATTCTCTAAAATTATTAGGTCCTTAAAATGATAAAGTTATGAAGATAACTGACTCATAGCCTCCCATTAAGGTGTTTGATAATGAGTCCATTAACTCAATAATCATTGCAGACCCAAAGGCCTGGTTCTTGTTGACTAATGGAATTATCACTCATCATATGATGATTTGAAAGTGTCTCTCTAATGGTAGTTAGGTGAGCCAACCAAAGTTGGGCTTAATTATTCGTTGGCTAGATGCACCAAGTATGGTCATGTTAATGGTTGGACCTAATCGGATCCTTATAGTGGAGGTCAAAGCCTACTGATTAGGTTTCTGGAGCAAAATTAAAATTACTAAAAATTATTTAGAGAAAGAATTGATTATGAACCTACCTTTAGATGTACATGGGTTGGCCAACCAAAGTTGGGCTTGTGTGCAGTCTAAGTGGATTCTAGTACCCACTAAGGAAATAGGGTAATTCCTCGAATTGGAGGTAGAGGCTACCAATTCGAATAAAATAGTGAGAAATTTTTTTTGATTAAAGTCCAAATCTTTAGATTTAATGAATCAATTACTAATTAGGTTATAATTTTTCTTTATGCAGATATGGCCACTTTCCTATCGCTCCGATCATTGTTGGACAATGATAAGTTGGTGGGACCCAACTTTGGTAGCTGGTACCGAAAGTTGAAGATAGTCTTGGAGCATGAATGGATCCTATATGTGATAATGGATCCTGCACCTGAGGAGCCAGCTGCCAATGCATGTGGAATAGTTAGAGATACTTATCAGAAGTGGCTCAGTGACCGGACCACGGTGCGCTGTATCATGCTGGCTGCTATGAGTGATGAGTTCAGTCATAGATTTGAGATGGCTCAGCCAAAAGATATGCTTCAAGTGTTGGAGGATGCCTTTGGCACACCCGATGACGTAGAGAGGCACAAGACTAGTTGTGCCATCTTCAATGCCAAAATACGGGATGGTGCTTCTGTCACTGATCATGTATTGTACATGATCGAGCTGATGGAACGATTGAGCAAGCTCGGCTTTTCCTTGCAGAGCAGCTTGGGAAAGATGCAATACTAAACTCGCTGCCCAAGTCTTATCTCCCATTTCTTACTCATTATAGAATGACAAAGCCTGAAGTGAACTACCACGGGTTACTAGGATTGCTTCAAAACTTTGAGAAGGATCACCAACTCCACAAGGAGTTGGTGAACTTAGTGGGAGGTTCGTCTTCTGGTTCTTGACTCTTTAAAAAAGGAAAGAAGAACAAGAAGAAGAAAGTGAAGAAGGTGCAAGTTCAGGCTAGAACATCAGTGCATGGCCAGACCAGAAAGATAAAGCTCGATAAGAGTCTATTCTACTGGCAAGCACCCTAGATTATATAGTGTGTGTCAGATATCTACTTATGGCACTATAGGCTAGGTCATATAAACAAGAACAGAATAAACAGGTTGACTCAAGAGGGAATCCTCGAAGTCAGTGATTGTGAATCACTTCCAACCTGTGAGTCCTGTCTTCTTGGTAAAATGACCAAGTCACCTTTTATCGAAAAAAATGAGAGAGCTACTGAGCTCTTGGGCCTAGTACATACTGATGTATGCAGGTCCATAACCACAAGTGCTAGAGGTGGATTTTCTACTTCATAACTTTCATGAATGATCTATCCAGATATGGATATGTCTATCTGATGAAACATAAGTCAGATTCATTTGAAATGCTCAAACAATTCCGAAGTGAAGTAGAAAAATAAACTGGAAAGAATATTAAAACTCTTCGATCTGATCGAGGAGGGGAATATCTTTCTAGTGAGTTTCTCATATATCTAGGAGAAAATGGAATTCTCTCCCAATGAACTTCTCCAGGAACACCATAGCATAATGGTGTGTCTGAAAGGAGAAATCGGACTCTGTTAGACATGGTCCGATCCATGATGGGTTTTGCCAGCTTGCCGATATCCTGAAGGAGATATGCACTTGAATCAGCCTGTTATCTGTTAAATAGAGTTTCAAGTAAATCTATAATTAAGACTCTATATGAGATATGGACAGGGCGTAAGCTAGCACTTTCACACCTTAGGGTCTGGGGGTGTCCGGTCTATGTCAAATGATTAGTCACAGACAAACTTGGACCTTGGTCCGACAAATGCACATTCATAGGGTACCCCAAAGAGACCAAAAGATATTTTTTCTACCATGCTGATGAACAAAAGGTGTTCATAATCCTTAAGACAATCTTTTTAGAAAAGGAGTTCCTTGGTGAAGGAACCGTTGCCTCAAAGGTTGAACTTGATGAAGTTCAACATGTAGCAGGACCGACACCAATAGCTGAACCTAAGTCAAATTTGATTAGATCAGATCTGGAGCCTAATGTACCTACACCATTAAGATGATCCGATAGAGTACCGCATCAGTCGGACAGATACTATGATTTTTTGATCTGGGACGGTGATCCTATCGAACTCGATGAGAACGATGAGGATCCGATCACCTATATGGATGCAATGCAGAGATCTGATTCTGAGAAATGGCTTGAAGCCATGAAATTCAAAATAGAGTCCATGAAGATCAACGATGTATGGACATTGATTGATCCACCTGAAGGGGTTAAATCCATTGGGTGTAAATGGGTGTTCAAAAGGAAAAAAGGTATAGACAGAAAGATGGAGACCTATAAAGCCTGTCTGGTTGCCAAGGGGTATCGTCAATGTTATGATATTGACTATGATGAGATATTTTCTCCTGTGGCAATGCTCAAATCCATTCGGATAATACTTGCAATAGCTGCCCATCTGAATTATGAGATCTGGCAAATGGATGTAAAGATAGCTTTCCTAAATGGAGAGCTGATCGAAGATGTGTATATGATACAACCTGAGGGATTTACATCCGCAGATGAGTCCAAGGTGTCCAAGCTTTAGAGATCCATTTATGGATTGAAGCAAGCTTCTCGGAGTTCGAACATGCATTTTGATAAGGTGATCAAAACGTATGGCTTCGTTAAGAATGGAGAAGAGCCCTGCATCTATAAATGGACAAATGGTCCAGTTGTGGTATTTCTTATCTTGTACGTAGATGACATTCTCTTAATCGGGAATGACATCCCCGTACTACAGAAAATAAAAGTTTGGTTGTCATCGCAGTTCTCCATGAAGGACTTGGGTGAAGCATCCTACATCCTAGGGATAAAGATCTATAGGGATAGATCTAAAAAGATGCTTGGGTTATCCCAGTCCACGTACATAGATACTGTGCTGAAGAGGTTTAGTATGGAGAATTCCAAGAAGGGCTATCGACCGATAGACCATGGAATTTCTCTCTCTAAGAAGGATTGTCCATCAACTCCTGAAGAGAGAGAGCATGTGAGTAAAATCTCATATACTTCGATCATGAGATCTATCATGTACGCTATGACATGGACAAGACCAGATATGGCATACTCACTAGGAGTAGTGAGTAGATACAAATCTGATCTTGAAGAAAACTATTGAAAAGTGGTTAAAGCCATCCTTGAGTATTTAAGAAAGATTAAGGACCAATGGTTGATTTATGGCGAGTCAGATCTGATACTTGTGGGGTTCACAGACTCCAGCTTTCAATCTGATCATGATGACAGCAGAAGCATGTCGGGTTATATCATTACTCTGAATGGTGGAGCTATCTGTTGGAAGAGTTTCAAGCAGCATACTGTGGCAGACTCTATTTGTGAAGTGGAGTACATCGCAGCATCGGATGCCGTGAAGAAAGCTGTGGCTGAGAAAATTCATCATCGAGCTTGGAGTAGCACCCTCCCTCGATGGTTCAGTCCTGCTCTACTGCGACAGCACTGGTGTCATAGCTCAGGCGAAGGAAGCCAAAGCACACCAGCGGATGAAGCACATTTTGCACTGCTTCCACCTGGTCTGGGAGATCGTAGATCGAGGTGACGTCGACCTTCAAAAGATCGACGGAAAGGAGAACTTGACCGACCCCTTCATTAAAGCCCTGGCAATAAAGGATTTCGATAATGACAAGTCAAAGATGGGTATTAGATACTATGCTCAGTGGCTTTAAGACAACTGGGAGTTGTTGGGAAATATGTCCCAAAAGCCAATCGTCAAGCAGTTAACGGTTGAGCAACCAAATATTATAATTGATTTGTTAATAAATAAAATATATTTTTGGTATTTTCATCATAAATTTTCATCGTCTAACGAACTCCATTGTTATGATGAAGTCCTTAGGACTATTCAGATTCGATAAAAAGAAGATTTATCGATTAGTCTTTAAAACTGTTCACGATCAAATGATAGGCTGTTAATAAGGATGACAGCTTCTATCGAGCATAGGTCGTTGTAGGCCATATGGATTGGTTGTCCTCTTAATCAAGGAGTGTGGAGACACTAGTATGACATACAGATAAGATGTAAAGGTACATTATCATTGAATGTGACCAACTCCAGAGCATTCTGCTGTCAAGATTGTCTTTGATGGGATATAAGTATAAGTGTCCCTTAGACTTGAGATCACCTCAGTGACTTGCAAGCAACTCACTGTGCTTTGGTACTGGACTAACTGAATTTTTAATTCAGTGACAGAAGGCTTCTAGGCATAGTCAAGTACTTGTAAAGTCAGAGTGTGATCGAGATGGGATTGACCATTCCAAGAGTTGGAGAAGAATGAGTCACTGTATTTCAATTTAGCAAAACCTTGGCCAGGGTAATCCATCAGATGGATTTGATATTTTAAAATATAATATAGATAACCTGATCAGAGTTGACAGTGGAACTCTGAGGTGTCCTATGATTATTTTGATCAAGAAGATGAATTATATGAAAACTATATCCGCATGGGTTTTAAGGATGTTGTTCTACACATTCGACCTATCCGATCATCGGGTACCATTGCTAGATGGTCACTTTGATTGGTACAAAAATTTATTTTTATGATACCGACTTAGGTTTGGACCTATGATATTACACACATTAGAGTTCATGATCCGATCAGATGGTTGATCAACGATTAAGAATCATTCTAGGGTTAAATAATCAATACGATTGACATTTAACCTAGTGCAAGTGTTGTAGGAGGATCGATTAGTAATTTGATTGCTAAATGGCTTAATTTGATTAAGCCAATGGGCTAAGATTAAGTCTAATTGAATATAATTTTATTATATTTGATTTGGGCTTGATTGGATCAAGTCCAATTGGTTTATTGGATAAGCCAAGTGCAAGAAAAAAACTAGTCCTAGTTCAATTAGGACTTGGGTCAACCTAATTTCTAATTCGATTAAAAAATTAAATTAGATTTAAATCTAATTAAATCTGATTAAATTAGGGTCTTAATTGGGTTAAGACTTATTTTAATTGGATTGATCTAATTTTGATTTGATTTGATTTGAGAAACTAAATTAAAACAAGTCATAAGATAGAATCCTATTAAGACTAGGATTCCACCTTGCGCCATATAAGCCCCCCCCACGCTCTCTCTCTTATTCCATGCCAATCTCTGCTTATTTTGTGCGACAAAAGCCCTCTCCCAGGTCTTTTTTATGTCCAAAAGGTTTTCTCTCTTCTCTCATACATGGAAAGTGGTTGTGGATCAAATCAAAGTAGGAATAAGTTTGGATTTCAAATTCTACGAGATAGAGTTTTAAAAATCCAAAACTCTTTCTTTTTTGCACCAAATTTATCCAAATTTTTTTTAAAATTTTTATGATTTTTAGGACACATATTTTGTATCCTTTTCTAGTGGTCCATACACAAAAATAAGGAGGAGGCACCCAAGAGTTGGGCACCCCTTATCTTGCCATGTTTGGATAAGCCTTGACTAGGTATTTGACCTAGACAAAGACTCTATCATATCTCTCTCTATAAAATGAATTTCTTTATGAAATTTTTGTAAAATATAGAGATTTGAGAGACCTTTGGGATATCCAAAAATCAAAGAGAAAGACCTTTGGTTCATGGAGATATAATAGACACAAGATAGGATGTCTAGGAGAGAGTAAAGAGAAGAAGAAGAGGGTCTTCTTCTAGGGTTGTTAGTTTCATCTCTTCCCTTCCTCCATCTTGAGTTTTTCTGAGAGTATCTTAGATCTAAAACTCTTCTTCCTACTTCTCATCTTTGGAAGAGCCCAAATCAAGAAGAAGGAGGCACCTGATCAACCATCGAAGAAGGATCAGTGCAGTACTAGTATACTGTGCTGATTTCCTGAAGCAGAACTTCTGGTCGAGATTCGTGGGCTCATGTGGATGACTCCTAGAGATTGGATGCATGTGCGGTTTGCAGCATCATCCTCAAGCCTGGATCAGTAAGGTTAGAACATGTAACTTGCAAGGTAATAGATCTGATCTATTATTTAATACATACATTAGATATAGTATAGAAACATGTTGATATGATCAACATGTAGCTCATGCTCTATATATTTTAATTTTTGATTTAATGCTATGTAATAATCATATAATAAGATCTTAGATCTAGGGATTCTTTAATTTTAAAAAATAAATTTTGATTTATTTTAGTCTTCCGCTGTCTGATCTTGAAAAAGTTTCAAGATCTAACCCTGAAACCCTAGATCTGGTTCCTACAGTGAGTTAATCTAAGATTTAATTCTTCTAACTCTCCTGAGTTTCTTCTTTAGTATCTTCTAAGAGAAGAAGGTGAAGAGTATCTTCACTATGGGTATCTATTATTATTACAGTAATAATGAGTATTAGAGATAAATTATAAGAATTGTCTTGCAAGTGTAAAGCAATAGCAAGATGCAAAAGTTGCATCTGCTTATGGTTTGTATATAATACAAACTAGTAAATCATTGAGTGTTTCAGCTTTAAAATTTTTAGTTGTGTGATACCTTATATAGGTTCTACTTATGCAAAGTATTGCTGGATTTATAAAACTGAAGTAAGATGACTACTTGCCTTTCGGCACTGATGGAAAATCTATTCATGCTAAGGCTGTAGGAACCTATTTATTTAGAAACTAATAGACCATTATTATATGTCTTAATTTATCAGAAATATTATTTCAATTCTTATATTATAATAATATAGTTTTGAAATTAATGTTAAGAGTAAAAGTTACTCTCCTTCTGATAACTTTTATGGCTATGGTCTTATATTTCTATCACTCAATGACGTTGTTCTTCATATTGATGAGAATAAAAAATAAATATGTGATGATCATATATCTCTGGTATTGCCAATTTGACTATTTTTATGAGTCAAAGATAAACAAGTAATATAAAAAAAAATTCTTTATTTGTATGATTTTGAATTATATAGAACTTATAAATCTTATCTCATGGATAAAATGATCAAAATTTTATTTACTAGACATGGGAAAAGGCATGCATGGTATTAGGCCTTGTATATATGAATGTTCGAAGACTAATAATATCTTGAACCAAAGATGGACACCCCATATGAGATGTGGTGTGTTCTCTAATATGCTTTACAAATTTTGATTCTCATTCTGGAGATATACCCTAAAAATTACTGCATATGTTTTTGAATTAGATACTAATAAAATCTGTTACTAGCACTCTATATGAGATATGGAAAGAAACAAATTGCCCAACTTATATGAAAAGAGTTGATGTACATAAGTTTTGTGCTAGATCAGATTTATATAAGTTTATAGGTTATCCTAAAGAATAATATGTGATACTACTTCTACCACCCTACTGGACAAAAAGTATTTTATCAGTAGGTATGCCACCCTTTTGAAAAAAAAAATTTCTAAGAAGGGGATAGTGGGAGGATAATTGAACTTAAAAAGTTCAAGACCTATGAACTTTTCCATTATAATTTGTGAAGTGTCCACAAGTTGATCCTCGACCAGATATGCTCATTGATGAAGTACAGTCATGTCACACACCTCCTCACTGAAGGTCAATTGAGTGTGTAGTGTACCACTCAAATATGGGTTTGTCATTATGAATGACTGTACACCATACATCATTGTGAATGATGTTATTTTGACCTATTCAAAGATAGTCATGAGTAGAGACTCTGATAGATGGCTTGAAACCATGATATCCAAAATGAACTCTCTATACATCAATCAAGTAGGGACCATGATTAAAGCACCTATGGGTATGACCCAATAGGTTGCTATCAGGGATGTCAATTTACATTTTTTCTTTTGCCACACTCCATCTAGAGAATTTGTGCTTAGTCAGAGGCAAATGCATTTATGGATTAAAACTGGTATTGAGGAGATGGTACTTCTATTTGATAAGATAGACAAAATATTTTAACTTTATCAAATATAGATGAACCATATGTGTGTACAAGAAGACAAGTGAGAGTTCCACTAATTTTTTGTTATGTATGTAGTTGACATACAGCATATTGATAAGGTAGTCTCGATATTGCACTCGATCAATGGCATTCTTATCACAAAAGTTTTCATGAAAAGACTTGGATGTAGCATCCAATATATTTGACATCTATAGTGATAGATGTAATTGGATATTAGGCTTGTCCCAGTCTAGATATATGAATTTTATGTTGAAGGAGTTCAACATAAATAAGGATAAAAGTATTTACTTATCCATATATTCAATGTACCAAGCCTGATGTGATTTATGCCTTGTGCATAATCGTTGACTTCAGACAGATCCATGATAGGATTTTTTGAAAACTGTGAAAAATATTCTCAAAATACTTGAGAAGTACTAGAAAAGCAGTGAATTAAAAAAGTTTCAAATAGCAAACTATGTTAGACTCAGTTAATTGCTGTAAGTAAAGATTGCTAAGGAAAGTTGCTTGATGAAAGGGTTCATCACTAAGTTGGGTGTGGTCTTACCAGTTACCCACACACATCCTCGGCACTTTCACCTCTTTCATGATTTGATCATAGAATGAGTTAATATTAAGAACATCATAATGAACCAGCTCACTAAATCTTTACACAACAGCAGTGTGTTCGCCACCTTGATTACATGGGCATCATGTACAGGGGCGATTGACTTTAGTACAAGTGGAAGATTGAAAGAATAGTGTCCTATAAAACAATCGCATGGATGATGCGAAGGAACTTTTCTGTGATTTCTTCCTACTCATTTGTATGATATTAGTTATTTTATTCATGAGATACTGTGTTTTATCATTTACTACATCATATTTTTATGATTATGATAAACCTCATAGATTAGGGCAATAATTTTAGGGCCATGATGAGCTCATGCTAGTGAGATCTAAAATCATGATAGCCTCAATCTAAAATATTCTCAGTCATTGAATCATCGAATCAGAGATCGATGATGTTGGTAAGACTAGTATATCCTATGTACGCTTGATGGAGAGAGTGGTTGATCTCATAATCACATATGTGGTGACACTAATACAAGGATGTAGGTGCTCATTAGAGAATGAGTTTGCTAAATTAACCCGTAGGAAGAACATCTGATGGAACCTTATAGTGTGTCAACATATGGTTCTCTAGTGAGAGTGGTGCATGCGATTCTTTAACCTGAGATCACCATGGTATCTTGTGTATATGGATCCTTACTTGGTTTATTCCCTAGCACACCACTTTGAGATGTGTGTAGGATATTTTGGATATAGTGAAGTATGCATGGAGGTTGTGAGTGGTCAATAAGGAATCAATCACTCCTTGTAGGAGGAGAGAACATCCTATGTGATCTCATAGGATGATGACTCTGAAAGTATCTGGCCAGAGCAAGGATGAATAGTAAAAATAATTTTTACTGGTTCATCAATCGAGTCATCATCATTGAATCGAGATACATATGGATAGATATTTGAGTTTGACATATTTTCATATCGATGGTCTTTCTAGGATATTGTGTGATCAAAAGATTGAATTGCATGGTAACTCATCACGGAAGGATAATTTTAGTATTTTCATCAAATTTTAAATCTTTCAGGTAGTCATGACACATTGCTAGATGTCAATCTTGACTTGTGGACTCATCAAAATTAAAAAAATTTAATTCAAAAATTAATTAAGAAGAGTCCTAATTGATTGAGACTCTTGGGCTGACCTACTCTAATTGGATTAGGGTTACATCGAGAGTTTTGATCCACTACTGGCTAGATTTGGAATCCAATGGATCACACACAATAAAAATTTGATTTTGATCTAATTTATTTAGATTTATTATAAATTCAATGGGTTAATTGAATTGCTAGCACATGAATTAGCCCAAGTTCTCAATTGGGTTCAGTGCAAAGGTGTTTATGCTAACCCTTGTCTTGTTGTCTTGGCCTAATGTGATTCAATTTGAACCATCTAATTAATAGGTGGCTTATCTGATTTTTAATGAAAGATTTCCATATAAAATCACCTTCCTCCATACCAAGCCACATGCCATTTAATGAGACTCCCCATTGAATTTTGGCGTTAAGAAGGAAGAGTCCTTAATTAAGTATCTTAATTTCCTTACATGATTCCATGCATCCTTTGATTTGTGCACCATCAGATGGCACCTTGGGATATGTGGGCATGGAAGAGGAGGAGGAGTCCTTCTCTTAGAAGGAACTTACATACCAAAATAAATTGTGACACATTTTCATATATGCATTGAATGTGGAAGTCTTTATTGTTAAGGACTCTTGAGTTCTCACGCATTCCCTTATCCATGCACCGTCAGATGCCATTTTGATTTTTCTACATAGAGGAAGAGTACTTTTACTAGTCAATCACCTTTTATTCTATGCCATATTCCTTTGGTTTCCACATTGAAAATTAATTTCACCGTGTAAGCGAGGTGGGATGCCAAGAGTTGGTGCCCCTTGGGAAATGATGTGGCACCCCTTCATACCTTATATAAGGGCCACCGTATATGACATAAACTCTCATCCAAGAGTGTTTTAGGCATGGGATTAGATGAGAAAAAGATAGAAAAAATTTGAAGTGAAAAAGACAAAAAAAAGGGAGAGAAAAATAGAAAGAAAGGGAAGAGAAAAAAGAAAGCATGTGATGCTTGTCCTAAAATCAGATTGTTCATGTGTTGAACATATAATCTGATATTTGTGTGAAAAATTATTTGAGAAAAGGTTCTTAGAGTGATCCTAGTGAAGGTTTCAAAGGCATACAAGTGATGGTGCAATCTATTCTTGCAAAGGACGATCGGCAGCAAGCTTGCAAAGAAGGCTGCAGCACCATATCGAATTAGAAAGGGTCCTGATCAATCTTGTGTGGATCACTGTTGGAGGGCTTCTACTTTGGAGCCTTATGGAGATCTCAAGATTATCGGTTCATGATCTTCATGTTGGTATATGGCTTCTGATCCTTTCTTGTTATACATGCTTATTTAATTTGATTGCAATCATCAAGGTGTTCCTAGGGCTTTTGTATTCTGGTAGTCTAGTTTAAATGTTAAACTTGTTTTCAATTGTTGAATGCATATAAAAATTTTTGAAATTTATATTCTGCTACGTCTCCAAAATCCAACACTTTGAATTCAAACTCCAACCACTTGATCTTTATCCAAGAAGGGCATCAGAAGGGCTGAGGCATGAGACATTTCTCACCAAATTTTCTTCTTATTTGTCGCACAAATGATCAGCCCTCACATGAAGTAGGTGACAAGGATAGGATAAAGATAAGAACAAGGTAGTTTTAAGTCAAATTCAAACCATTTGAATTCAAACATTAACCAAACTTATCCTAATCCAAAAGGGACCAGAGATTGGGTGATAAACCTCTTCTGGGTGTGAGAAACCTTCACACAAAAATATTTCTCATGTGAGGAAAAGAAGGGCATAAAGATAAGGTGGTGCAAGGGCTTAGGTTCAAATCTATTTGAACTTGAAATTGATCCAATTAGGTTCTCAATCAAACTAAGTTAGATTAGACTCAATCTGACCATTGGACATAATCAAATTAGATAATAAATTATTTTAATTAAATTCTAATCAAATTAAAAATTAATCAAGCTCAAGTTTCGATCAAATCAGGAGTCGAACATCCTTAGCAATTAGATCATCTCATAACCTAATCGAGTCAAACATAATTGAATTTAATTTAATTAAATTTGAATCAAACCACATTGCTCAATCAAATTAATCTAACTAATAATCTAATTACTTATCAATCTTTCTATAATTCACCAACCATTAATAAATTATTTTATTACAATTTTTGCATAAGATTAATCATCAATCAAAATGATGATTATATCTTAAAATGATTCTCAATCGTCGATCAGCCATATAATCAGTCAGAGACTTCTTTTAAATATGATCCCATAGATTTGAACCTAAGCCAATAGTATAGAAATAATTTTTTTATACCAATCAAAGTGACCATCTAGCAATGGTACCCGATGTCCAGATAGGTCGAATGATTACTAAGCAATATTCAAGAATTCATTGGCATATGGTTACCATATAATTCAACCCTTTAACCTAAATACTTAAAGTGACCTAGGGTTTAACTGTCAGTCTTAAAAAAATCAACTATATTGTATTTCAACTTTTCAAATTCATCACATGGATTATCCTGATCGAGATTTTATTGAATTGAAATACACTGATGCATTAACTCTTACTTATTCGAAGGGATTAATTCTATCTTGATTCACACACTGACTTCATAAGTACTTGACTATGTCCAAAAATTTTTCATTACTAAATTAAAAATTTAAATAGACTGACATCAAAGTATGGTGAGTTGCTTACAAGTCATCATGGTGATCTCAGGTCAGAAAGACACTTATACCCATATCCTTCGTGAGCTACTCTTGACAGTAGAGTGCTCGCAGTTGATCACGTTCAGTAAGACATACTCCTATGTCTCACTTGTATGCTATGCCAATCTCCACACTCCTTGGTTAAGAGGATAACCAACATACATGACATACAATGACCTACACTTGATATAGCTATCATCCTAATAATAGAATATCATTTGGCCATGAATAAGGTTTAAGGACTAAACGATATATCCTCCTATATCGATTCAAATAATTCTATGGACTTCATCATAATACAGGAGTTCAAGGAAGATGTACACAAAGTGATGAAAAAATCAAATAATATTTATTATTTAATAATTCATATACAATTTATAAATATGAGCTCAACCATCAATAGGCTAACGATTGACTTTGGGATATAATTTCTAACACCTTCCTCTTGGAGGGCACAGTCTTTCAAGGCTGTTAGATATGTGCCATATAGCACTCAGGTAGGAAGTCGAAGGGTTGTCATTCCTTTTGGACCCTCCATAAGTAAGGGAGAGAAGTCCAAGCCTGTTGCCAAGAACTACCTCCACCCTTAGTGAAGATCTTGGAAGGAACGATACCAATGCGGTTCTTGATAGTGAGGTAGTTGCCACCTATGCTCATTGTGGTATGGAGAAGTTCTCCCTTATTCTTCAACAATTTATGAAGTCATTTAGGTTGGGTACAAGAGATGTTGGTAGGCATCGCTGCTCCGGTTGTGAGATCATGGTCGAGATGAACTGCTAAAGTTCCAACTATTCCAACATTAGGCTTTCGATATTCTAACATTCTAACATGGAGCAAGATTGGTTAACACTGAGATAGCCCATGTTAGCTATCGGTTCTGGTGAGGACCTTATGGCAGGTCGAGGCATCTTCTCTACCTCAGTCCCTTTTGGAAGGCCATGGATCTTTTAATCATGCCTATGCACCTTTCAAAACTATTAGATGTATGCTCTAAAAGCCAATATGGCAAATATATTGTAATAATTTTAGGATATATTTTTATACTTAAATAATTAATTTATCAATAAAATGGATAATTTTTATCCATTCTTGTGTTATGTGTCTAAGAATCATTTAAGAAATTAATAATTTAAAGATACATATTTTAAAGAGTTTAGATTTGAGACATGTATAATTAATTCCTAAATTACTTCCGATCGATGGATCGTCATGGAAACGGTGATCAATCCGATTAGATCAATGCACGAATCACTTCCTTCTAGATAGATGAGTCTCGAGTCTGCAGTATAAAGATACTAAGCAAGAGTGCGGATGGTTGCTAACATCAGTACTGAGCATGATTATACGAGAGATCACATAGATGTCTACTCACTCATCAGTAATCTTCTCAATATTATAGTAGTGTGAGTGGTTTCTTGATCTGCAGTATCTCGACTACTTATAGTGAGATTGCTATAGTTTGACTATACATAAATATGGTCTCCTAGCCATTTGGATCTTTGTAGTGTATGTTGCCTATAGTAGATTCATTGTAGAAGTAGGATATGCACTTATAAGAAATCTATCAACCTTAGTAGATAAGAAGTAGTCCTATAAGATTTGAGAAGCCAAGTACATAAGTCTATGATCATAACAAAGTGATTGATGGAAAGGAGTATTCATGAGGATCATATTTAAACTTGAGCTAATCTAATCTTTCATATAATGGATGTTGGGGTTTGATGAGTTTTTATGACCTTTATCTTATCGGGACACGATAGAGAAACTGAATCATACGGTAACTACACCTAAAGATTCTATTTTTTATTCTATTAGATTGTCATCACATGCTGCTAGACATTACTAATAAATTGTGAGAACTCACTAAGATCATTCTGAATCGATAAACTTTATTGAGTGTGAGTTAGAATTATTTTAACCCATCCAAAGATGTTTCGATGATACTATGATAGAGATCATGGTATGTCTCACTATCAGATAAAACAAAACCTATGGGATCACACATAAAAGAAGTTCTTAACTAATCAGATGGTTTAGTTACAATTATAAATCATAATATAATTTAATTATCAGTATGATTGATAATATAAAAATTATAATTAACTAATTCGTTAAGTGTTAGTGAATTGTAGGAGGATCAATTAGCAATTAGATTACTGTTTGACTCAATCTGATTAAGCTATGGGATTCAAATCAGATCTAATTAAATTAGATTTAATTTAATTTAGTTTGAATTTGATTAGATCAAGCTTAATTGGATTATGAGATAACCCAATTACATTCGGAGATCAATTTCTAGTTTGACTAGAACTTGATTGAATCAATTTTCTAATTAGATTAGTATTTAATTCAGATTTAATTGAGTTTCTACTTATACTAGAAATTAACTTAGTTTGGGTGCCACCTAATCTTAAATTGATTAAGATTAAAATAGATTTAAATCAGATTTAAATTAGCCCTTAAAGGAATCCCAGTTGGACTGGGATTCTATCTCCTTGTGCCACCCCATGTTCATGCCTAGAAAGGGATCGCCTCCTTGGTTTATGCACACCACACCAAAGCCCTTACATGTTCTCTCTTATTCTCCTTTTAGATTAAGATCAGGTTTGGTTTGATTTGAATTTGAATTGAAACTAGAGTCCTAGTTTGATAAAGTGCTCGACCTAGTCAAAACCTAAACCCTATACTACTCTTGGATGCCACTTATAAAAGGAGGGGCTTTAGAATGTAGAAAATAATCTGAAAGCACTCTTGGGGTGTGGGATTTTGGATGTGGGTCTCCTCTTGGGAGTTGGATTTTAGAGAGAAGAGAGAAGGGAAAAAGAGAAAAGATTCTCATAGTTTCTTCTTCCTCATCTGCTTCCTCCCTGTCTTCTTCTTTGAGAGAGTCTTAGAGATTGAAGAAGATCCTAATCAACCATTAAGGAAGTGATCTCTGTAAAGAAACTAGCATTCGGGAGAGATCAAAAAGACTCCGATCAGATCAAGCCTTATGTGGATGCCCGTAGAGGTCGGGCATGTATGCGGCTACACCAGAACCTGAGACATCTTCAGATCCATATCTGAAGAAGAAAATCAATGATTCAAGTATGTGATACAATCATAAAATTATTTTATTATCTAAAATTAGATGCTCTTAATCTTGTTTATCATCATATGAACTAGATCTATAGGTATTTGATTTAGATCTATGCATGCGTAGGATAAAATTTGATTTAATCTAGTCTCCTGCTACTTGCTTTTTAAAATTATTTTGAAATCTACATGCAAAATATCTAAAATTCAATAGTGGTATCGAGCTATGGATGTAGGAACCAGATCTAGGATTTCGGGGTTAGATCTTGAAACTTTTTCAAGATCAGGTAGTAGAAGACTAAAATAAATAAAATTTAATTTTTTAAAATCAGAGAATTTCTAGATCTAAGATTCTATTATATGATTATTATATAGTATTAAATCAAAAATTAAAATATATAGAGCATGAACTACATGTTGATCATATCAACATGTTTCTATACTACATCTAATGTATGTATTAAACAATAGATCAGATCTATTACCTTACAAGTTAGACATTCTAACCTTGCTGATCCGGGCTTGAGAATGATGTTGTGAGTCACACACATGTCCGACCTCTAGGAGTCATCCACACGAGCCCACGAATCTCAATCAGAAGTTCTGCTCCAGGAAATCAGTACAATATGCTAGTACTGTGCTGATCCTTCTTCGATGGTTAATCAGGTACCTCCTTCTTCTTGATTTAGACTCTTCCAAAGATGAGAAGTAAGAGGAGAAGTTTCAGATCTGAGATGCTCTCAAAAAACTCAAGATGGAGGAAGGAAAGAGATGAAACTAACAACCCTAGAAGAAGACCCTTTTCTTCTTCTCTTTTCTCTCTCATAGACATCCTGTCTTGTGTCTATTATATCTCCACAACCCAAAGGTCTTTCTCTCTAATTTTTGGATGCCCCAAAGGTCTCTCAAATCTTTATGTTCTACAAAAATTTCATGAAGAAACTCATTTTATAGGGAGAGATATGATAGAGTCCTTGTCTAGGTCAAATACCTAGTCAAGGTTTATCCAAACATGACAAAAAAAGGGACGCCCAACTCTTGGGTTCCTCCTCTTTATTTTCATGCATAGACCATCAGTAAAAGGTGCACAATATGTGTCCCAAAAGCCACAAAAATTTCAAAAAAAATCTGAGTAAATTTGGTGCAAAAAGGAAAGAGTTTTGGATTTCTAAAACTCTATCTCATAGAAATTGAAATTCAAACTTATTCCTACTTTGATTTGATCCACAACCACTTTTCATGTATGAAAGAAGAGAGAAAACCTTTTGGATGTGGAAAAGACCTGGGAGAGGGCTTTTTTCGCACAAAATAAGAGGGGATTGGCATGGAATAAGAGAGAGGGCGTGGAGGGGGCTTATGTGGCGCAAGGTGGAATCCTAGTCTTACTAGGATTCTATCTTATGACTTGTTTTAATTTGGTTTCTCAAATCAAATCAAACAAAAATTAGATCAACCTAATTAAAATAGTTTTAAACTCAATTAAGAATCTAATTTAATTAGATTAAATTAGATTTAAATTAGATTTAATTTTTTAATCAAATTAGAAATTAGGTTGCCCAAGTCTTAATTGAACTAGGACTTGTTTTTTTTTTTCTTGCACTTGGCTTATCCAATAAACCAATTGGACTTGATCCAATCAAGTCCAAACTAAATCTAATTAAATTATATTCAATTAGACTTAATCTCATCCCATTGACTTAATCAAATTAAATAAATTAGCAATTGAATTGCTAATCGATCCTCCTGCAACACTTGCACTAGGTTAAATGTCAATCGTATTGATCATTTAATCCTAGAATGATTCTTAATCGTTGATCAACCATCTGATCTGATCATGAACTCTAATGTGTGTGACTTCATAGGTCTGAACCTAAGCCATTAGCATAGAAATAAATTTTTGTACCAATCAAAGTGACCATCTAACAATGGTACCCGACGACCGGATAGGTCGAATGTGTAGAACAACATCCTTAGAACCCATGCGGATATAGTTTCCATATAATTCATCCCCTTGATCAAAATGATCATAGGACACCTCAGAGTTCAACTATCAACTCTGATTAGGTTGTCCACATTATATTTAAAATATCAAATCCATCTGATGGATTATCCTGGCCAAGGTTTTGCTAAATTGAAATACAGTGACTCATTCTTCTCTAACTCTTAGAGTGGTCAATCCCATCTCGATCACACTCTGACTTTGCAAGTACTTAACTATGCCCAAAAGCCTTTCATCATTGAATTAAAAATTTAGTTAGTCCAGTACCAAAGCACAGTGAGTTGCTTGCAAGTCACTGAGGTGATCTCAGGTCTAAGGGATACTTATACCTATATCTCATCAGAGACATTCTCGATAGTAGAATGCTCTAGAGTTGGTCACGTTCAATGATGATGTACCCTTACATCTCACCTGTATGCCTTACCAGTGTCTCCACACTCCTTGGTTAAGAGGACAACCAACCCATATGGCCTACAGCGACCTATGCTTGATAGAAGCTGTCATCCTTATTAACAGCCTATCATTTGGTCGTGAACAGTTTTAAGGACTAATCGATAAATCCTCTCTTTATCGAATCTAAATAGTCCTAAAGACTTCATCATAACAATGGAGTTCATTAGAAGATGAAAGTTTGTGATGAAAATACTAAATATATTTTATTTATTAACAAATCAATTACAATACTTGGTTGCTCAACCATCAACAGCTTGATGATTGCCTTTTGGGACATATTTTTCAACAACTCCCACTTGTCCTAAAGCCACTCGGCACATTATCTAATACCCATCTTCGACTTGTGGTTGTCGAACTCCTTTATTGCCAGGGCTTTAGTAAAGAGGTCAGCCAGGTTCTCTTTTTCGTTGATCTTCTGAAGGTCGATGTCACCTCGATCCACGATCTTCCGGACCAGATAGAAGCGATGCAAAATGTGCTTCGTCTGCTGGTGTGCTTTGGTTTCCTTCACCTGAGCTATGGCACTAGTGCTATCACAGTAGAGCAGGATTGAACCATCGAGGGAAGGTGCTACTCCAAGCTCGGTGATGAATTTTCTCAGCCACAGCTTCCTTCACGGCATCCGATGCTGCGATGTACTCCGCTTCACAAACAAAGTCTGCCACAGTATGCTGCTTGAAACTCTTCCAGCAGATAGCTCTACTATTCAGAGTAAAGATATAACCCGACACGCCTCTGCTATCATTATGGTCAGATTGAAAGTTGGAGCCTGTGAACCCCACAAGTTTCAGATCTGACTTATCATAAACCGATCATTGGTCCTTAGTATTTCTCAAATACTTAAGGATGGCTTTAACCACTTTCCAGTGGTTTTCTCCAGGATCAGATTGGTATCTACTCACTACTTCTAGTGAGTATGCCACATCTGGTCTTGTACATGTCATGGCGTACATGATAGATCTCACGGCCGAAGCATATGGGACTCTACTCATATGCTCTCTCTCTTCAAGAGTTGTCGGACAATCCTTCTTAGAGAGAAAAATTCTATAGCCTACAGTAGATAGCCCTTCTTGGAATTCTCCATGCTGAACCTCTTCAGCACAGTGTCTATGTACATGGACTGGGATAACCCAAGCATCTTTTTAGATCTATCCCTATAGATCTTTATCCCTAGGATGTAGGATGCTTCACCCAAGTCTTTCATGGAGAACTGTGATGACAACTAAACTTTAATTCCCTGTAGTGTGGGAATGTCATTTTCGATTAAGAGAATGTCATCCACGTACAAAATAAAGAATACCACAACTGGACCATTTGTCCATTTATAGATGTAGGGCTCTTCTCCATTCCTAACAAAGCAATACGTTTTGATCACCTTATCAAAATGCATGTTCCAACTCCGAGAAGCTTACTTCAATTCATAAATGGATCTTTGAAGCTTGCACACTTTGGACTCATCTGTGGATGTAAACCCCTTAGGTTGTATCATATACACCTCTTCGGTCAGCTCTCCATTCAAGAAAGCTATCTTTACATCCATTTGCTAGATCTCATAATCCAGATGGACAGCTATTGCAAGCATTATCCGAATGGATTTGAGCATTGTCATAGGAGAAAATATCTGATCATAGTCAATACCATAATATTGACGATACCCCTTGGCAATCAGACGGGCTTTATAGGTCTCCACCTTTCCGTCTGCACCCCTTTTCCTTTTGAACACCCATTTACACCCAATGGGTTTAACCCCTTCAGGTGGGTCAACCAATATCCATACATCATTGATCTTCATGGACTCCATTTTAGATTTCATGGCTTCAAGTCATTTCTCGAAATCAGATCTCTGCATTGCATCCATATAGATGATCGGATGCTCATCATTCTCATCGAGTTCGATGGGATCACCATCCCGGACCAAGAAACTGCAGTATCTATCTGGCTGATGCGGTACTCTACCAGATTGCCTTAATGGTGCAAGTACATTGGGCTCCAAATCTGATCTAATCAAATTCAATTCAGGTTCAGCTATTGGTGTCGGTCCTTCTACCTGTTGAACTTCATCAAGTTCAACCTTAGAGAGAACGATTTCTTCACCAAGGAACTCTTTTTCTTAAAAGATTGCCTTAAGGCTGACGAACACCTTTTGTTCATCAGCATGATAGAAAAAATATCTTTTGATCTCTTTGGGATACCCGATGAATGTGCATTTGTCAGATCTAGGTCCAAGTTTGTCTGTGACTAATTGTTTGACATAGACTGGGTACCCCCAGACCCTAAGGTGTGAAAGTGCTGGCTTACACCCTGTCCATATCTCATATGGAGTCTTAATTACAGACTTACTTAGAACCATATTTAATAAATAATAGGCCAATTCAAGTGCATATCTCCAGAGGATATCGACAAGTTGGCAAAATCCATCATGGATTGGACCATATCTAATAGAGTCTGATTTCTCCTTTCAGACATACCATTATGCTGTGGTGTTCCTGGAGGAGTCTATTGGGAGAGAATCTCATTTTCTCCTAGATATGTGAGAAACTCACTAGAAAGATATTCCCTCCTCAATTAGATCGAAGAGTTTTAATGCTCTTTCCAGTTTATTTTTCTATTTCACTTCAGAATCGTTTGAACATTTCAAATGAATCCGACTTATGTTTCATCAGATAGATATATCCATATCTGGATAGATCATCCGTGAAAGTTATGAAGTAGAAATATCTATCTCTAGCACTTGTGCTCATGGGCCCGCATACATCAGTATGTACTAGGCCCAAGAGCTCAGTAGCTCTCTCACCTTTTTCAGTAAAAGGTGACTTGGTCATTTTACCAAGAAGACAGGACTTACAGGTTGGAAGTGATTCATAATCACTAGCTTCAAAAATTTTCTCTTGAGTCAACCTGTTTATTCTGTTCTTGTTTATATGACCTAGCCTACAATGCCATAAGTAGATATCTGACACACTATCTAATCTAGGGTGCTTTCCAGTTGAATAGACTCTTATCGAACTTGATCTTTCTGGTCTGGCCCTGCACTGATGTCCCAGTCTGAACTTGTACCTTCTTCACTTTCTTCTTCTTGTCCTTCTTCTCTTTCTCAAAGGGTCGAGAACCAGAAGATGAACCTCCCACTAAGTTCACCGACTCCTTGTGGAGTTGGTGATCCTTCTCAAAGTTCTGAAGCAACCCCAGTAACCCGTGGTAGTTCACTTCAAGCTTTGTCATTTTATAATGATTGAGGAATGGGAGATAAGACTTGGGCAGCAAGTTTAGTGTTGCATCCTTCCCAAGCTGCTCATGCAAGGGAAAGTCAAGCTTGCTCAATCATTCCATCAGTTTGATCATGTACAATACATGATCAGTGATAGAGGCACCATCCCGCATTTTAGCGTTGAAGATGGCACAACTAGTCTTATGCCTCTCCACATCATCGAGTGTGCCAAAGGCATCCTCTAACACTTGAAGCATGTCCTTTGGCTGAGCCATCTCGAATCTGTGACTGAACTTGTGGCTCATGGCAGCCAGCATGATACAGCGCACCGTGGTCCAATCACTGAGCCACTTTTGATAAGTATCTCTGACTGTTCCACATGCATTGGTAGTTGGCTCCTTAGGTGCAAGATCCATTATCACATATAAGATCCGTTCATGCTCTAGGACTATCTTCAACTTTCGATACTAGCTACCGAAGTTGGGTCCCACCAACTTATCATTGTCCAACAATGATCGAAGCGATAAGGATGTGGCCATATCTGCACAAAAGAAAATCATAACCTAATTAGTAATTGATTCATTAAACCTAAAGATTTGGACTTTAATCAAAAGGTTTCTCCCACCATTTTATTCGAATTGGTAGCCTCTACCTCCAATTCGAGGAATTACCCTAATTTCTTAGTGGGTACTAGAATCCACTTAGACTGCACACAAGCCCAACTTTGGTAGGCCAATCCATGTACATATAAGGGTAGGTTCATAACCAATTGTTTCTCTAAATAATTTCTAATAATTTTAATTTTGTCCTAGAAAATTAATCAGTAGGCTTTGGCCTCCACTGTAAGGATCTGATTAGGTCCAACCATTAACATGACCATACTTGGTGCATCTAACCAATGAATGATTAAGCCCAACTTTGGTTGGCTCACCTAACCACCATTAGAGAGACACTTCCAAGTCATCATATGATGAGTGATAATTTCATTAGTCAACAAGCACCAGGCCTTTGGGTCTGCAATGATTATTGAGTTAATGGACTCATTATCAAACACCTTAATGGGAGGCTATGACTCAGTTATCTCCATAACTTTATCATTTTAAGGACCTAATAATTTTAGAAGATTTAAATAAATTAGAGGATGAGGTTAGATGAACCAGCTTATCATGATCCTCTCACTGGCTTCACCAAGTCAGCTTAAGAGAGACCATTAAAAGGACTAGTCTAGGAGCACCTAAATCAGTCACACTGATTTACCTAGCTGACATGGGTCAGCTCGAATAGTCAAGTGATCCGATCAAAACATAATTTCATCAAGAGGTCAGGTAAGTTCGATCTGTGGGAGGGTCGGCCAAAGCTTGCCTTAGACACCATAAAAAATGACTAGGTAAGCGAGCTTCCAATTAAAAACCACTGGTCTGGTTTACCTAAGACACCAATTGGTTTAATTAGTTTCGATTAGATCAACCTAACAGTTCATGCTAGACTGCTTAGCCAAGAATCAAGTCCATTTGGTTCTCGTTAAAGACATGGACTTGACCAACTACAACTATTGTAATTGATCTAGAGAAATCCTTGACCTAATTTAAGACAACAATTGATTAGATTTAGTCAATTCTCTAATTAAGTCCATTTTTAATCTAACCATAGGTCTAACCCAATTAATGGACCTAATTCTCACTAACCCATTAACCCAATGTATTATGGTTTGTGTCTTAGGTTCTTCAATTCACAATCCTAGAACCTAATCAAACAACTTCTTAATTCTTAATTAAGTTTTGGGTTGAGGGTTGGGTTCGACTTTTTAAAAATAATTTTCATATTTATAAAATAATTTTATAATATGGTTCTATCAATCATATTGCATATTTGATTCATAATCAAGATGCAAATGAAATAAACATGAAACTACTTTAGATCTAATCTAAACAGGTTCATGTAATTGAAACAATTTCAACTTTAAATAATTTTTTACACAAAAATTATTAACAAAGAAATTTTATTTTATATTTAAATACCTTTAAATCTAATAAATTATAAATTTAATTAGATCATATCTAACAAATTTATAATTAAAGATAGATCTGCACGAACTAGGATAACCTTTGCACTGTAAGGGGTAAACCATACAGCAGGACAACCTTACAATTCGTGATTGATCTAAAATTTTAATTTCAAATTTAATAATTAGATTATAAATTAGATCTAATCTAAAAAATATTCTAAGCATGTATAAATAATCATATAACAAATAACTTGGGTTCTGATACCAATTGTAGGAACCAGATCTAGAGTTTCAGGGTTAGATCTTGAAACTTTTTCAAGATCAGGCAACGGAAGATCAAAATAAATCAAAATTTATTTTTTAAAATTAGGAAATTCTTAGATCTAAGATTCTATTACATGATTATTACATAGTATTAAATCAAAAATTAAAATATATAGAGCATGAACTACATGTTGATCATATCAACATGTTTCTATACTACATCTAATGTATGTATTAAATAATAGATTATATCTATTATCTTGCAAGTTAGACATTCTAACCTTGCTGATCTGGGCTTGAGGATGATGTTGTGAGCCACATACTGTCCGGCCTCTAGGAGTCATCTACACGAGCCCACGAATCTCGATCAGAAGTCCTGCTCCAGGAAATCAGCACAGTATGCTAGTACTGCGCTGATCCTTCTTCTATGGTTGATCAGGTGCCTCCTTCTTCTTGATTTGGACTCTTTCAAAGATAAAAAGTAAGAGGAGGAATTTTAAATCTAAGACACTCTCAGAAAACTCAAGATGGAAGAAGGAAAGAGATGAAACTAACAACCCTAGAAGAAGACCCTCTTCTTCTTCTCTTTTCTCTCTCCTAGACATTGTCTTGTGTCTATTATATCTCCATGACCCAAAGATCTTTCTCTCTAATTGTTGGATGCCCCGAAGGTCTCTTAAATCTTTGTGTTCTACAAAAGTTTCATGATTAAACTCATTTTATAAAGAGAGATATGATAGAGTCCTTGTCAAGGTCAAATACCTAGTCAAGGCTTATCCAAACATGGCAAGATAAAGGGTGCCCAACTCTTGGTTGTCTCCTTATTTTTGTGCATGGACTACCAACAAAGTGTGCACAATATGTGCCCTAAAATCCATGAAAATTTTTAAAAAAATTTGGATAAATTCGGTACAAAAAGGAAAGAGTTTTGGATTTCTAAAACTCTATCTCATAGAATTTGAAATTCAAATTTATTCCTACTTTGATTTGATTCACAACTACTTTCCATGTATGAAAGAAGAGAGAAAATCTTTTGGATGTGGGAAAGACCTGGGAGAGGGCTTTTGTCGCACAAAATAAGAGGGGATTGGCATGGAATAAGAGAGAGGGCGTGGGGGGGGGGGCTTATGTGGCGCAAGGTGGAATCCTAGTCTTACTAGGATTCTATCTTATGACTTGTTTTAATTTGGTTTCTCAAACCAAATTAAACCAAAATTAGATCAACCCAACTAAAATAGTTCTTAACCCAATTAAAAATATAATTTAATCAGATTAAATTAGATTTAAATCTGATTTAATTTTTTAATCAAATTAAAAATTAGGTTGACCCAAGTCCTAATTGAACTAGGACTAGTTTTTTTTTCTTGCACTTGGCTTATCCAATAAACCAATTGGATTTGATCCAATCAAGTCCAAACTAAATCTAATTAAATCATATTTAATTAGACTTAATCTTAGCCCATTGACTTAATCAAATTAAGCCAATTAGTAATCGAATTGCTAATCGATCCTCCTGCAACACTTGCACTAGGTTAAATATCAATCGTATTGATCATTTAACCCTAGAACGATTCTTAATCATTGATCAACCATCCGATCGGATCATGAACTCTAATGTGTGAGATCTCATAGGTCTGAACTTAAGTTGATAGTATAGAAATAATTTTTTATACCAATCGAAGTGACCATCTAGCAATGGTACCCGACGATCGGATAGGTCGAATGTGTAGAACAACATCCTTAGAACCCATGCAATATAGTTTCCATATAATTCATCTCCTTGATCAAAATGATCATAGGACACCTCAGAGTTCAACTCTCAACTCTGATCAAGTTGTCCACATTATATTTCAAAATATCAAATCCATCTGATAAATTATCCTGATCAAGGTTTTGCTAAATTGAAATATAGTGACTCATTCTTCTCCAACTCTTGGAGTGGTCAATCCCATTTCGATCACACTCTGACTTCGTAAGTACTTGACTATGTTCAGAAGCCTTCCATCACTGAATTAGAAATTCAATTAGTCCAGTACCAAAGCACAGTGAGTTGCTTGTAAGTCACTGAGGTGATCTCAGGTCTAAGGGACACTTATATCTATATCCCATCAAAGATATTCTCGACAGCAGAATGCTTTGGAGTTGGTCACATTCAATGATAATATACCTTTACATCTCATCTGTATGCCATATCAATGTCTCCACACTCCTTGGTTAAGAGGACAACCAACCCATATGGCTTACAGCGACCTATGCTCGATAGAAGTTGTCGTCCTTATTAACAGCCTATCATTTGATCGTAAATAGTTTTAAGGACTAATCGATAAATCCTCTCTTTATCGAGTCTAAATAGTCCTAAAGACTTTATTATAACAACAGAGTTCATTAGAAGATGAAAGCTTATAATGAAAATACCAAATATATTTTATTTATTAACAAATCAATTACAATACTTGGTTGCTCAACCGTCAACAGCTTGACGATTGGCTTTTGGGATATATTTCCCAACAATGGATTCATATGCATGAAAATAAGATGAGATTTGATTTTTAATTAGATCTAAAAGTAATTTGATTAATAATCTGACATCGATATGCCATAAGATTATCCTGGCATAAAGTTTACCCCTTATGCTGAAATGGTTGTCCTAAATCGATGTTGGATCCTTTTGAAAAATATTTTCAATGTTTAGATCTAATTTTTATAGATATAAAAAGTTATTTTTAGATCAATTTTTAATCGTGTATGAGATTATGAGCAGTGGTTTAGATATGAAAAGTAGTTTTAGATATAATTTTATCATATATGAATGATTACTGAAATTTGAAAACTATTTTCAAAATCATAACATGTTTAGATCTTAAATTTAGAATTTAGATTTGAAGTCTGAAAGTTTTTTCGAGATCATAACATGTTAAATCATTCATGTAATTTAAATCTGAAATTTAGATTTTAGATCTGAATTTAATGTTATAAGATTAACAATTGGTCATTGCTAAATCAAATTAAGTCTAGTAATTTGATTACATCTGGGGTAATTGATTTGAACTTAATAGAATCCAATCGATTTGAGCAGTAGATCAAATCCATCCAAAAGTTGATTAAAATTAGATCAAGAATGCTCACAATCAATTTAATAGTTATAGTTGGTCAGGTCGATTGAAATTCATATGTTAAATCGATTGACCCAAAGACCTAATTCAGCTCAATGGCTTGAGACTCAATCACTTAAGCTATCCTATTTGAAATCAATTGACCAATTGGTGTCTAAGGCAGTGCTAGATGGTGATTACTTAATTAGGACCCTTGAATGTTCAAGGGGGAGCCTCCCACTCATCTTCACTTATCTGATCAATTTGGTACATTGAGTCTTGAATTAGGTTGCTTGGTATTCGATTTAGTCCATGCCAATAGAACTAGTCATGATGATGACTAATTAAATAAAATCTAAATCAAACCTTCTCACACACATATTAAGTCTAGCGATCTTCCACCATTGTAGATGTGCGGATGTGCAACTAGTGTTGATTGTTCTCGACTCATTACAGTAGTTTAATTGCACCAGAAACATGCAACCACTCTATAGTATTAGATGCTCTAGGATAGAGATGGGGTTGGACCCAATATCTGTCAGGTGAGGAATCCAATAACGGCTTTGCACTTGCTTGTGAATGATGGGTCTGACTTAACTAAGGAGTTTAGTGTTGTCCAGCTATGCAACCCAAGAGGGGGGGTGAATTAGGTTTTTAAAAATTTAAAAATTAACTTACAACTATGAGGATTATTTAACAATGAGCAGGATAAATGTGGAGAGTGAAATTTATACAAGGTGTAGAAGTTGGATGTAAGAATGCAAGAAGATAAGAAAATTTAAAAGGAGAGTAAGTAAGCACAACACAAACAAAAAGATTTATAGTGGTTCGGTGACAACCTTGCACCTACGTCCACTCTGCAAGCTCCTACTTGAAAATTCAAATCCACTAAACCGTATTCAACCTGAATACAACATCGGAACCTCTGACTCTAGCTATTCCAAGCTAGAACACTTATTTTTTGGGTACAAACCAACCCAATACAATGTCGGAACCTCTGACTCTAACTATTCCAAGCTAGAACACTTATTTTTCGGGTACAAACCAATCCAATACAATTCAATTCTAGGTTCAGATCAATCTTTCCATATTTTGAAATCCTTCTAAAATAAAATATCAACTCAAAATAGAGTATAGTAGTTAATCACACAGAAATATAGATATAGCTCCTTTAATGAGCGAGTAAAGCTTTAAATACACTTTACACAAAGAGAAGCAAGCTTTTCTGATTTCCCTCAAGGTAGTTGAAGACTTGAATGAGCTCTTGAGGGGTTGGTGAACTTGAAATAAAAGCTTCTTTAACTTCAAGAGGGCTCTTGCTTAGGGTTGAAGTGAATGCTTGAAGAACCTTTTTCAAAACCTTTTTCTCTTGATTGATTTCCTCCTTTGAGTGCCTTTTATAACTTCAAATAATGGTGGAGAGTAATCTGGACTAAAATAGAGTCATTGGAGCATATTAAATGGGCATTAAATGCAGCCAAACGAGTTAAAAACTAATCATTGTGGAGTTTTTCCGTCGCAGGGGTCGACTCATGCACAGGGGTCGACTCATGTGGCACAGAACAGAAATTAACAGTTCTATATCTTTGGCTTGCACAGCAACAGAGGTCGACTCATAGGGTCGACTCATGCACAGGGGTCGACTCATGGGGTCGACTCAATTGGGTGTGTCAGCTAAAAAAAATATATCGTTCAGCCCCTTTTGCCATGAGTCGACTCATGGGGTCGACTCAAATATATAAACATGATTTTCTTTTAAAATACACATCCAAAAATATTGAAATTACCTCCAATAGATTACAAATCTTCTGTTCTTGCTCTTGAGACTTCCGAATCAGAACTTGGTAAAATTATATTTTTGCTCCTGAAATATAATAAATCTTTTTTCAAGCCAAAATCATTAATAACCTCCTCAAATGCTTTGTAATCATCAAAATCAATTCAAGGAGCAACAATCTCTTCCTTTTTGATGATGACAAAATATTTGAGTAAAAGCATATATAAAGCATTGAACATGAATTTCAAATTTATAAAGATGCATCACTTCAATATCATAGCCAAGTATTTGAACGAAATGCATCATAAGTAGTTTGAAGATCAATTTAAAATTTACTTATAAGTTCATTTGCTTTGAAAATTAGATAAAAAAAAGGAGCTGACGATTTTGGTTCTTTGACATATTTGCTTAATAATTTTGCTTATTACTTATTTCTTTATTGCTTATTGCTCATTTTTTTATTGCTTATTGCTCAAATTCGATTTTGATTTTTTACTCTCCCTTTTTGACAGCATCAATTAAGATTCTCTACTCTTCCTTTTAAGGGATCTTGAAAGGATAAATTTTTTTTACTCCCCCTTTTTGATAGCATCAATTAAGATCTTAAGAGATTTTAAGGATAGAGAAAAAAAAAGAAAGATGACAAAAAGAACATATTTTCTTTACTCCCCCTTTTTGATACCATATTTTTCTTCTTTAGCCCCCTTCTTTGATTGCTTATTTCTCTACTCCCCCTCAACATAACAAACATAAGGGATATATCAATTTACTTACCTAGAAGATATTGTAATTCATAGTATTTCTCAGCACTAATATAAGTAATTTTTCATATCTCATAATTAAAATAATTTAATTTGATCACATTCATAGACATTCATTGAAAGTCAAAGCGCACACACACACACACACACACACACACATATATATATATATATTTAAAAGTGACTAAATACAAAAGGTGTCCCAATACACATGAGTCAACTCAAAATACAAAAATCATGGATAAAAACTATCTAAGAGTTAATTAGCCAACAAATACAAGGCCCATAAGATAGATCCTAGACATAGGAGATAAACTAATCTAGATCTAATAGATGTCATGGCTAGAGGGATCAGAATCTGAAGAATCAGAGATAGGGTGAGGAGATGTAGGATCAAGTCCATGGGCATGACCTTGATCGCATCTGCCTCGGCCACAGGTAGAGGTACCAACATGAGTAGAGGGGTGAGAGGATCTTGGAGCTTGAGAAGCTACGGACTGTGCTATAAGAGAAAGTTTGATGGTGTCCAAAAGATCCAAGGCTCTCGATATAGACTGCATCAGGGCACGGAACTGAGTAGAAGCATTCTCACTAGAGCCCTTGATCTCTCTCCTCAAGAAGTCAAAGCCACTCTCTAAAACTCCTCGAAGTCTAGCCATCTCTGCAGATAGGTCTGAGACCTCTGTGATATCCTCATGCGACTGGAGATGGGCTAAAGCTAATACTTGCCCCTGTAAGTCTAATACTTTGCCTGTCAATCTCAAAATACACCCCTCAAGCTACTCAATGTGTACCGACTGATCAGTAAGCATCTAAAAAATAGAAGAAATATGAGGGATCAGAGTCTGATCTGAGTCATCCTAGGATGTCGATCTCTGTGCAAAGACTGAAGTGGCAAACTACTGAGAATAAATGGAGGCAACACGCTGGGACATCATCTCAATCTGATCATCTGCTAGTCTGAACTCTAAAGGATGTATCCTGCTTTTTGACTGTGGAACTGAAGCATGCCTCCTCACAGACTCTGAAGGACCAGCCTCGTGATCAGATATGAATTGAATATCTGGGGATGCTCTGTGATCACGAAGAGGTGAAGATGGTCCCTCCTCCTCTGGTCTATCCTCCGCTCTCTCCTCAACACCTTTTGTCCAACCACCATCAGTCTTAGAGAAATCCATGCGATGCAGTGTGTGGCGATTGATGGTGTCGGAATGGGATAGTGTAGCAACTGCCTCCCCCTCAAAACTGATTCTGAACCTTCTAAAAACTAAAGTGAGTGCCATACCAAAAGGCAAGTGAGCCTTGGACCCGTTCAGGGTTTCCCTCATGGCCTCAAACACCAATGCTGGAAGGTTCAGGGGGGTTTGGGTGATCATATGGTACATAATGTAAATGTCCCTACCAGATAGAAGGTCGTGTTTACCACTCCTAGGGACAAACAGTTTGGTTACCAAGTGATGTAACAGTCTCATCTCAACAGAAAGAATTTTTGCTTCCAATTTATTTAGACTTTCAATATAGGTTCTCCCTAAGATAACATTAATTCCTTCTTCTTTAATAGGGAGCTCCATATTGGTATAGCCTTCACAAGGCAAATACAGTATCTGTCCCAAATGTACTGGATCAAGAATAACATCAACATCTTTTACTGTAGATTTCACTGTTCCATTGCTATAGCTCAAATTTAAGTAAAATTTCTTGACTAGATCGATATAAGTATTTTTCTTTAAAGAGCAGTAAAATTTCTATCCTTGATACTTAATCTTCGATCCAATAGTGAACCCTTCTTTTTTAAAAAACTTGAAATCAATATTTTTTTCGGATTTCACTTTCTGGTCAGAGAGAGGTAACTTGCTTGGGTTGATTGGAGACTGAGTGAAAGCTGAAGCAGGACCTGGAGTAGGGATTGGAGCAGAAGAGGGCTCGGCTGCTAATCTCTTTCTGCGCACACTCTCTTCCAACCTGCGAACAGATTTTCTTCTTTATGGAAGCTTCATTTTGGGAGCCATTTGCACAAGAAGGACTTGCACAGAGCTTTGAAGACTAAATGTGAGGGAGAGAGGAAAAGATTCTAGTGGAAAGGCAAAGATTTTGGAGAGATGATGTGCTGATTTAGAGAAGACGGGTAGAGTCTAGGACAAGCTCGAACCACCCCAAATGAAGAAGGAAGAGGAAAGGAACTTGGTTCCTAACTGGGCGACTTGAAGAGTGAAAAACAGTGAGAGGAGAGATCTGAGAGAAATCTTTGATTTGAGGGAGAAGAGATGGAGAGCTTTTGATTCGGTGGGAGGAAGAAGATGAAGGGCTGAGTGAAGTGAATTTCAGTGGAGGGGTAAAATGGTAATTTTAAAACTTTTTCAAAATTATAATTTTACAGTGAAAAATATTAATTAATCTAATTAATTAATATGTGTTTACCCTACACTAAGATCTAAATATGATATATAGCATGCATTTAAATTTGAAATTCAAACTTCTATAGTAAATAATTTACTGTTATGTGTTCAGAACATATTACCTTCGTGCAGGTAGTCGATCGCTGTAATCTGATCACCATCTAGAAGGTTTCATCATTGCAATGTAGCCACACAATATGTCTGGCCTCCATAGATCATCCACACGAAGCTCCCGGTCTGATCGGCTCCTCACGAATGCTAGTTCGTTGTAGAGCTCTTTCGACGGCCGATGCTGATCGAACTCCTTCGATCGATGTCTGTCGACTCTTCGAATAATCTAGATCATCAGCAAAGATGATAGAGAGGTTGATGAAGCTCTCTCTAAAGTTTGGTGGGCTCATGACACTCGTAGCTCACCTTCTCACTTCCCGAACCCCAGGTAAAAACCCTAGGTTACTCACTGAAAACCCTGCACCCACTCTTATTTCTTTTCTTTCTTTTTCTCTTGAAAGTTTTTGAACTTCCTACTCATGCACAAGGCTTCCTCACATCAACTATTCTCTCTCAAAAAATTTCTATGCATGCCCCACCTCCCTTTCTCTTTTAAAATAGTGCAAGACATGTCTTATCCGCGTGAAAGGATAAAGATAAGTGGTTGCACACTTGAATTCAAATCGAATTTGAATTCAAATGCAAACCAACTCATCCTTATCCACTCTGGGCATAAGAAGAGAGGAGGTGTGGCTTCTTTGTGCATGGAGAGTTTACATGAGAAACTCTTTCTCATGTAAAGAAAGGGGCACACAAGATAAGGTGGGTGGTGCATGGATTAATTGGTTGCCCATTCAAATTCAAACATCCTTTGAATTTGAATGGCCAACTAACTTATTTTTATCTAGATAATTGGCACACAAGGGTGGACGTGGGATACCTTCTGTGTGGGAGAAAATTCATGAGAAGTTGCTTCTCGTGAATACAAATGGGTGCAGAGAAGTGAGGTGGCATAGGGAGTTGAATTCAAAAGGTGGTTTGATCATAATTGAACCAACCTAATCAAAATAGGTTAAGCATAATTAGACTAAGTTAAACCCAACTTAATTAGGCTTATTTAGGCTCAATAAAATCCTAATCAATTTAGGAATTAACTAAGCTCAAGCCCTGATCAGATCAGGGACCAAAACACCTTAGCGATTAGATCAACACTTAACCTAATCGGGTCAAACCCAACTGAATCCCATTCAATTGGACTTGATCCAAAAATAATTACTCAATCAAATTGAGTTAATTAGTGATCAAATCACTAATTAAATCTCTCATAAATATTGAGTCCAAATGCGATGGGCAATCGGGCATCAAAATTCATCGATATGAAATCCTGATCGAAAAGTCCCAAACTAGTGGGACTTTTGACACTGAGACCCAAAATGTGTGGAACTCGTGATCAGAGAATCCTGATTCTCGATCACAGAATCTTAGACACTTAGGACTCTTCATCAGCCATCAGATCAGATAGGAACCTCTAATGTGTGTGACCCCACAGGTTCAATCCTAAGCCGGTAGCACATGAACCAATTTCTGTATTAATCGAAGTGACCATCTAGCAATGGTACCCGACATTCGGATAGGTCGAATAGTCGCAATCGCAACACTCAGAACCTATGTGAATATGGTTACTGTATAATTCATCCTTTTGACCCCTGTGTTTAGGATGACTCAAGATTAAACTGTCAACCCTGATCAGATCATCTGAATCGTGCTTAACTCAAACAGTCCTGTGACTCCTCACTAGGACTACCCTGGCCAAGATTTTGCTAAATTGAAACACGACTGTACATAGCTCCTGAACTGGAGTGGTCAATCCCATCTTGACACATGCACCGACAAGTCAAGTACTTGACTGCACCCAGCTGCCTTCCGTCACTGAATTAGAAATTCAGATAGTCTAGTGCCTAAGTGTAGTGAGTTGCTTGCAAGTCACCGTGGCGGTCTCAGGTCGGAGGGACAGTTATACTCATATCCCATTGGAGCAAATTTTGACAGCAGAAAAGGCTCCGAAGTCGGTCATGTTCAGTACAGATGTACCCTTACATCTCACCTGTATGCCATACCAGTGTCTCCACACTTCTTGGTTAAGAGGACAACCAACCCATATGGCACACAACGACCTATGCTTGATAAACGTTGTTGTCCTTGGTAACAACGTATCATTTGGTCGCGAACAGGTTTAAGGACTAAACGATAAATCCTCTTTTGTCGAGTCTAAATAGTCCTAAGGACTTCACCACAACACAGGAGTTCATTAGAAGATGAAATAATTTGTAATAAAAAATACCAAAATAACTTTTATTAATTTGTAATTTATATACTAATACAAGAAAGAGCACAATCGTCAACAGGCTGACGATTGACTTTGGGATACTATTTCCAACAATCTCCCACTTGGCCTAAAGCCAATCGGTGTAGTATCTAATACCCATCTTCGACTTGAAGTCATCGAACTCCTTCACCGCAATGGCTTTAGTGAATGGGTCGGCTAGGTTCTCTTTCCCGTCGATCTTCTGAAGGTCGACGTTACCTCGATCCATGATTTCTCAGATGAGGTGGTAGCGACGCAGAATATGCTTCATCTGCTGGTGTACCTTTGCTTCCTTCGCCTGAGCAATGGCTCCAGAGCTGTCACAGTAGAGCAGAATTGGACCAACAAGGGAGGGTGCTACTCCGAGCTCGGTGATGAATTTTCTCAGCCACACCGCTTCTTTGGCAGCATCTGATGTAGCGACATACTCTACCTCGCAAACTGAATTAGCCACTGTGTGCTGCTTGGAACTCTTCCCGCAGATAGCCCCACCACTAAGGGTAAAAATAAATCCCGACACGCTCTTGCTGTCATCGTGATCAGACTGAAAACTAGAGTCTGTAAACCCTATAAGTCTCAAGTCCGATTCACCATAAACAAGCCACTGGTCCTTAGTATTTCTTAAATACTTCAGGATGGTTTTAACAACCTTCCAGTGATTCTCCCATGGATCAGATTGGTATCAACTCACTACCCCTAGTGAGTATGCCACATCTGGTCATGTACATGTCATGGCGTACATGATAGATCCCACTACCGAAGCATATAAAATTTTACCCATACGCTCTCTCTCTTGAGGTATTGTCGGACAATCCCTCTTCGAGAGAGAAATTCTATGGCCTATCGATAGATAGCATTTCTTGAAATTCTTTATGCTGAACCTCTTCAGCATAGTATCAATATACGTGGACTGGGATAAGCCAAGCAACCTTTTAAATCTATCCCTATAGATCCTCATCCCTAGAATGTAGGAAGCTTCTCCCAGATCCTTCATAGAGAACTGTGATGACAGCCAAATCTTTATTCCCTGTAATGCAGGGACATCATTTTTGATTAAGAGAATGTCATCCACATACAATACAAGAAATACCACTACTGAACCATTAGCCCACTTATAAATGTAGGGCTTTTCTCTGTTCTTAACGAAGCCATACATTTTGATCATCCTATCAAAACGTATGTTTCAACTCTGGAATGCCTGCTTAAGTCCATAAATGGACCTCTGTAGCCTGCACACCTTAGACTCATCTGTGGATATGAACCCTTCAGGTTGTATCATATACACCTCTTCGTCTAGCTCTCTATTTAGGAAAGCTGTCTTCACATCCATCTGCCAGATTTCATAGTCCAGATGGGCAGCTATCGCAAGCATAATCTAAATGGATTTAAGCATTGCCACAGGAGAAAATCTTTCATCATTGTCAATACCATAATATTGACGATATCCTTTGGCAACCAGACAGGCTTTATAGGTCTCCACCTTTCCGTCTGTGCCTCTCTTCCTCTTGAAGACCCACTTACATCCTATGGGTTTTACTCCTTCGGGTGGGTCAACCAATATCCACATATCGTTGACCTTCATGGACTCTATTTCAGATTTTATGGCATCTAGCCATTTCTCAGAGTCAGATCTCTGCATTGCATCCATGTAGGTGATCAGATCCTCATCATTTTCATCAAGTTCGACAGGATCGCCGTCCCGGATCAAGAAACTATAGTATCTGTCTGGTTGACGTGGTACTCTACCAGACCGCCTTAAGGGTGCAGGAACAATGTGCTCCGGATCTGATCTAACCAAATCCAATTCAGATTCAGCAACTTGTGTCGATTTTCCCACCTGTCGAACTTTCTCAAGTTCGACCTTAGAGGCAACAGTCCCTTCAGCAAGGAACTTCTTTTCCAAAAAGATTGCCTTAAGGCTAACAAACACCTTTTGCTCATCACCTAGGTAAAAATAATACTCTTTGGTCTCTTTTGGGTACCCTATGAAATAACACTTGTCAGACCTAGGTCCAAGCTTGTTCGTAATTAAATGTTTAACATAAATCAGACACCCCCAAACCCTAAGGTGTGAGAGTACTGGCTTACGTCCTATCCATATCTCATATGGTATTTTGGTTACAGACTTACTCGAAATCCTATTTAGAAGGTAACAAGCTGATTCGAGTGCATATCCCCACAGGGAGATCGATAGACCAGCAAACCCCATCATGGATCAAACCATGTCCAACAAGGTTTGATTTCTCCTTTCAGATACACCATTATGCTGTGGTGTTCCAGGAGGAGTCCACTGAGAGAGAATCCCATTCTCTCCAAGATATGTCAGAAACTCATTGGAAAGGTATTCACCTCCTCGATCAGATCGAAGAGTTTTAATACACTATTTAGTTTGTTTTTCTATGTCATTTCAGAATAGTTTGAATATTTCAAATGACTCCAATTTATGCTTCCTTAAGTAGCATACCCATACCTCGATAGGTCGTCTGTGAAGGTTATGAAGTAGAAATATCCATCTCTTGCACTTGAGCTCATGGGTCCACATACATCAGAATGTATTAGACCCAAGAGTTCACTGGCTCGCTCACCTTTTCTAGTAAAAGATGACTTGGTCATCTTCCCAAGAAGACATGACTCATAGGTTGGAAGTGATTCACAATCACCAACTTCAAGAATTTCTTCTTGAGCCAACCTGTTTATCCTATTCTTATTGATATGACCTAGCCTACAGTGTCAAAGGTAGACTTCTGACACATTATCTATTCTAGGATGTTTACTGGAGGTTTGAACCACATTAACAGGCTGTGATAGTAAGTAAATTCTATTATTTAGTTGTCCAACAAACATTGTAACACCATTCAAAATGATATTGTAAATATTTTATTTTATTAAAAATTGATAACTGTTTATGGCCAAAAGGCCTACAGAAATAATATTTAATAAAAAACTTGGACAATAGTAACATTCACTCATAATTACATTACGAGAATTGATTACAAGGTTCATGATTCCTAAAGCTAGAACTGGAACTTTGCTTCCATCTCTAACGTTCAGGAACCTCTCGCCTTCATCAAATCTCCTACTGACCTGCAGACCCTGCATCGAATTACAGATATGATAAGGGCTTCCAGTATCTAATACCCAGATAGTAGTATCACAAATGAAAAAGTTGCAAGGTATTATCATATAATTTACTTGCTTCTTCTTCGGCCTGTTCGGGTCCAGGGAGGCAATGTATAGAGGACAGTTCCTCTTCCAGTGCCCCTGCTTCTTGCAAAAGAAGCACTCCGCCTGGCTTTGGTCGGGCTTGCACTTCTTGGTCTGACCCTGTGCAGACGTCCCAGCATGCGACTGCACCTTCTTATTCTTCTTCTTCTTGTTCTTCTTCCCTTTCTTAAAGGGTCGACGTCCAGAAGAAGACCCTCCTATAACATTCACCGACTCCTTATGGAGCTGGTGGTCCTTCTCAAAGTTCTGCAGCAACCCCAACAAGCCGTGGTAGTTCACTGCAGGCTTTGTCATCCAAAAATGAGTAAGGAAGGGGAGGAAGGACTTGGGCAAAGAATTAAGAATCGAATCCTTAGCGAGCTGCTCGTGCAAGGGAAACCCCAGTTTACTTAGGCACTCAATCATTTCGATCATGTACAGTACATGATCAGTGACTGAGGCCCCATCCCTCATCCGAGCATTGAAAATGACACAACTAGTTTTGTGTCTTCCAATGTCGTCAGGCGTGCCAAAGGAGTCGTTCAACATTTGAAGCATCTCCTGCGGTTGGGCATTCTCGAACCTGTGACTGAACTCATCATTCATTACCGCCAGCATTATACATCGAATGGTGGTATGATCGTTGAGCCACTTCTGGTAAGTATCTCGGACCATCCCTCTAGCATTCGGGGCTGGCTCCTCAGGTGCCGGATCCGTTACTACATAAAGGATCCGCTCATGCTCAAGGATGATTTTTAATTTTTGATACCAGTTATCGAAATTTGGTCCCATGAGCTTGTCATTATCTAATAATGACCGGAGCGACAGGGTAGTGGCCATAGCTGCATAAAGAAAAACTAGACCTCTATTAGTATATAAATTATTAATACTAAAGACTTGGACTATAGTCTAAAGTTTCTCCCAGTATTTTTTACGAATTGGTAGCCTCAACCTCCAATTCGAGGAATTACTTTAATTCCTTAGTGGGTACTAGAATCCACACAGACTACACACGAACCCAACTTTGGTTGGTCAACCCATGTGCATCTATGGGTAGGTTCATAACCAGTTGTTTCTCTAAACAACTTCTAGTAATTAATTTTGCCCTAGAACCTATTCAGTAGGCTTTGGCCTCCACTGAAAAGATCTGGTTAGGTCCAACCATTAACATGATTAGATTTGGTGATCGGACCAATAAATGATCAGACCTGACTTTGGCCGGCCAACCTGACCACCATCAGAAAGACTCAACCAAATTATCATATTATAAATGATAATTTCATTAGTCAATAAGCACCAGGCCTTTGGGCCTCCAATGATTATTAAACTAATGGACTCATTATCACTCACTTAATGGGAGGCTATGACTTAGTTATCACTATAACTTAATTATTTTAGGGACCTAATAATTATTGAGGATTTTTTATTAAAGAATAGATGAGAAGAAATTAACCAGCTAATTTTAATCCTCCCACTAACTTCACCAAGTCAAATTAAAAAAGATTTAATTAAAGCCGACATTAGGAGCACCTAAATCAGTCACACTGATTTACCTAATGACATGGGTGAGCCCTAATCACCAAGTGATCTAATCAAAACCTAACTCACTAGGTTGGCCAGGTAAGTGAGATCAGTGGTGGGGATATGCCTTTAACTCATCAGAGATCGAATCAATGCGAGTAGCTCCCACTTAAGAACCACTGGTCAAACTGTCGAACTTACCTTAAACACCAACCGATTCATTAGTTTTAATTTGATCAACTTAGTAAATAGGGTTCACCACGTAGCCATGAATTAAGTCCATCTTGGTCTAGTTAAAGACATGGATCCATTCAACTACAACTATTGGAGTTGAGTCTAGAGTGTCCTTGACCTAATCTCATTCAACTTTTGATTAGATTTGACCATTTACTCTAATTTAGTCCATTTCTTTAAGCTAACCTTAGGTCTAACCCAATTATGGATCTAATCCATCTAACCCATTGACCCACAAGTTTATGCAATTGTCTTAAGTCTTAATTCATAATTTTAGACCAACTAGACAATACTTAATTCTTTTAATTAAATATTTGGACTGATGGATCAGGGTTTGATATTTCGAAAATAATTTTTAAATTTGAAAGGTTTTATTTTATGTTCATCAAATGTGTGGACTCATTTCACAAACAGATCAACACATTTCATAAATAGCAATCCTATTGCTAATAACAGAAAATAACTCAATCAAAATAAATCATGAATATTCCTTTAGATCTAATCTAACACATTCATGATAAATTTCATAATTGAACTTTTACAATTAAATCCTTTCACTGCTTCATCTGCATGGGATATAATTGCAGTGGCACCCCTACCGCTATAGGAGACCCCATCGAATGGGAGGAGAGGGCCTTTAAACCCTTCTTTTCTCCTATGACCGGACGACCATGGCAATCAACCCAATTAGACTACTTGCTATTTGGATCAAGTATATCTAAATATATTAATTTCAAAATTTAAATTTCAAATTTTAAATTTCAAATTTCAAATTTCAAATTTTTAAATTTCAAATTTAAAATTTCAAACAAATTTCAAATTTTAAATTTTAAATTTTGAATTTTTGAATTTTAAATTTTGAATTTCAAATTTTAAATTTTGAATTTCAAATTTTAAATTTGAAATTTCAACCAAATTTCAAATTTTAAATTTTAAATTTCAAATTTTGAATTTCAAATTTGAAATTTCAAACAAATTTCAAATTTCAAATTTTAAATTTTGAATTTTAAATTTTAAATTTTGAATTTTAAATTTTAAATTTAAACTTTTAGATTACAACTTAATCTATGCATGCAAATATATATCATATTTTAGAACCCACTCTGATACCATTTGTGGGAAAAATGGTGCAGGGGTAAAACTATAATTTTAAAATTTTTTCAAAATTATAATTTTATAGTAGAAAATATTAATTAATCTAATTAATTAATATGTGTTTACCTTACACTAAGATCTAAATATGATATATAGCATGTATTTAAATTTGAAATTCAAACTTCTACAGTAAACAATTTACTGTTATGTGTTCAGAACACATTACCTTCATGCAGGTAGTCAATCGCTACAATCTGATCACCGTCTAGAAGGTCTGATCATTGCAACATAGCCACACAGCGTGTCTGACCTCCATGGATCATCCACACGAAGCTTCCGATCTGATCGGCTCCTTACGAATGCTAGTTCGTTGTAGAGCCCTTTTGACGGTCGATGCTGATCGAACTCCTTCGATCGATGTCTGCTAACTCCTCGGATACTCTGGATCATCATCAAAGATGGTAGAGAGGTTGATGAAGCTCTCCCTAAGGTTTGGTGGGCTCACGACACTCGTAGCTCACCTTCTAACTTCCCGAACCCCAGGCAAAAACCTTAGGTTACTCACTGAAAACCCTACACCCACTCTTGTTTCTTTTCTTTCTTTTTCTCTCGAAAGTTTTTGAACTTCCTACTCATGCACAAGGCTTCCTCACGCCCACTATTCTATCTCAAAAAATTTTTATGCACGCCCCACCTCTCTTTCTCTTTTAAAATAGTGCAAGACGTGTCTTATCCGCGTGAAAGGATAAAGATAAGTGGTTGCACACTTGAATTCAAATCGAATTTGAATTCAAATGCAAACCAACTCATCCTTATCCACTCTGGGCATGAGAAGAGAGGAGGCATGGCTTCTTTGTGTGTAGAGAGTTTACACGAGAAACTCTTTCTCATGTAAAGCAAGGGGCGCACAAGATAAGGTGGGTGGCGCATGGATTAGTTGGTTGCCCATTCAAATTCAAACATCCTTTGAATTTGAATGGCCAACTAACTTATTTTTATCCAGATAATTGGCACACAAGGGTGGGTGTGGGATGCCTTCTGTATGGGAGAAACTTCATGAGATGTTGCTTCTCGTGAATACAAATAGGCACAGAGAAGTGAGGTGGCACAGGGAGTTGAATTCAAAAGGTGGTTTGATCATAATTGAACCAACCAAATTAAAATAGGTTAAGCACAATAAGACTAAGTTAAACCCAACTTAATTAGACTTATTTAGACTCAATAAAATCTTAATCAAATCAAAAATTGACTAAGCCCAACCCCTGATCAGATCAGGGACCAAAACACCTTAGCGATTAGGTCAACACTTAACCTAATCGGATCAAACCCAACTGAATCCAATTCAATTGGACTTGATTCAAAAGTAATTACTCAATCAAATTGAGTTAATTAATGATCAAATCATTAATTAAACCTCTCATAAATATTGAGTCCAAATCTAATAGGCAATCGGACATCAGAATTCATCGATATGAAACCCTGATCGAAAAGTCCCAAACCAATGGGATTTTTGACCCAAGTACCCAAAATGTGTGGAACTTGTGATCAGAGAATCCTGATTCTTGATCACAGAATTCCAGACACTTAGGACTCTTCACCAGCCATCAGATCAGATAGGAACCTCTAATGTGTGTGACCCCGCAAGTTTGATCCTAAGCCGGTAGCACAGGAACCAATTCCTGTACTAATCGAAGTGAACATCTAGCAATGGTACCTGATATCTGAACAGATCGAATAGTCACAATCGCAACACTCAGAACCTACGTGAATATGGTTACTGTATAATTCATTCTTTTAACCCCGGTGTTTAAGATGACTCAGGGTTAAACTGTCAACCCTGATCAGATCATCCGAATCATGCTCAACTCAAACAGTCCTGTGACTCCTCACTAGGACTACTCTGGCCAAAGTTTTGCTAAATTGAAACACGACTGTACACAGCTCCTGAACTGGAGTGGTCAATCCCATCTTAACACACACACCGACAAGTCAAGTACTTGACTACACCCAGTAGCCTTCCATCACTGAATTAAAAATTCAGGTAGTCCAGTGCCTAAGTGCAGTGAGTTGCTTGCAAGTCACCATGGCGGTCTCAGGTTGGAGGGACAGTTATACCCATATCCCATCGGAGCAAATTTTGACAGCAGAAAAGGCTCCAGAGTCGGTCACGTTCAGTGCAGATGTACCCTTACATCTCACCTGTATGCCATACCAATGTCTCCACACTCTTTGGTTAAGAGGACAACCAACCCATATGGCACACAACGACCTATGCTTGATAAACGTTGTTGTCTTTGGTAACAACGTATCATTTGGTCGCAAACAGGTTTAAGGACTAAACGACAAATCCTCCTTTATCGAGTCTAAATAGTCCTAAGGATTTCACCACAACACAGGAGTTCATCAGAAGATGAAACAATTTATGATGAAAAATATCAAAATAATTTTTATTAATTTATAATTCTTATCTAATACAAGAAAGAGCACAACCATCAACAGACTGACGATTGGCATTGGGACACTATTTCCAATACTGAGTCGGCTCAAGAAAAAATTCCCAATAAGAAGAGAGCGCCCGAAGGGTTTTGTCAAAATTGCAAGTTTACCCTAGGGGTCGACTCATGGCACAGAAAAATTCAAAAGAATGATGGGATAATTTTGAAAAAATTGAAACTCTGAGAGAAGGATGTCTACCCAAATATTGATCATGTGAATGATAGTTTTGAGCTTTTGAGCTCTTAAGAAAAATGAGAATTGAGCTTGTTGGGTATAAAATACCCACAGCCGAAGTTCTCAGCAGGATTAACCCTTGCGGACCCCGCCCGGACTCCTACGGGAGCCGGGCTCCGCCCACAACTTCAACCGCAAGGAGGACTCCACCCGGACTCCTACGGGAGCCGGGCTTCGTCGCCAACTTTAACTACCGGTAAGCTCCGTCCGAACTTCTACGGGAGCCGGACTTCGCACCTGACTTTAATTGCAAGGGACTCCGCCCGGACTCCTACGAGAGCCGGGCTCCGCCCATGGCTTCAACTTCGAGAGGACTCTGCCCGAACTCCTACGGGAGCCGGGCTCCGCCCACAACTTCAATCGCAAGGAGGACTCCGCCCGGACTCCTACGGGAGCCGGGCTCCGTCGCCAACTTCAACTGCTGGTAAGATCCGTCCGGAATCCTACGGGAGCCGGACTTCGCACCTGACTGTAATTGCAGGGGACTCCGCCCGGACTCCTACGGGAGCCGGGCTCCGCCTCCTATGGATGCCGGACTTCGCACCTGACTCTAATTGCAGGGGACTCCGCCCAGACTCCTACGGGAGCCGGGCTCCGCCCACAACTTCAACCGCAAGGAGGACTCCGCCCGGACTCCTACGGGAGCCGGGCTCTGTCGCCAACTTCAATTGCCGGTAAGCACCGTTCGGACTCCTACGGGAGCTGGACTTCGCACCTGACTTTAATTGTAGGGGACTCCGCCCGGACTCCTACGGGAGTCGGGCTCCGCCCACAACTTCAACCGCAAGGAGGACTCCGCCCGGACTCCTACGGGAGCCGGGCTCCGTCGCCAACTTCAATTGTCGGTAAGATCCGTCCGGACTCCTACGGGAGCCGGACTTCGCACCTGACTGTAATTGCAGGGGACTCCGCCCGGACTCCTACGGGAGCCGGGCTCCGCCTCCTACGGGAGCCAGACTTTGCACCTGACTTTAATTGCAGGGGACTCCGCCCGGACTCCTACTGGAGCCGGGCTCCACCCACAACTTCAACCGCAAGGAGGACTCCGCCCGGACTCCTACGGGAGCTGGGCTCCGTCGCCAACTTCAACTGCCGGTAAGCTCCGTCCGGACTCCTACGGGAGCCAGACTTCGCACCTGACTTTAATTGCAGGGGACTCCGCCCGGACTCCTACGGGAGCCGGGCTCCGCCCACAACTTCAACCGCAAGGAGGACTCCTACGGGAGCCAGGCTCCATCGCCAACTTCAGCTACCGGTAAGCCCCGTCCGGACTCCTACGGGAGCCGGACTTCGCACCTGACTTTAATTGCAGGGGACTCCGCCCGGACTCCTGCGGGAGCCGGGCTCCGCCCACAACTTCAACCGCAAGAAGGACTCCGCCCAGACTCCTACGGGAGCCGGGCTCCGTCGCCAACTTCAACTGCCGGTAAGCTCCATCCGGACTCCTACGGGAGCCAGACTTCGCACCTGACTTTAATTGCAGGGGACTCCGCCCGGACTCCTACGGGAGTCGGGCTCCGCCCACAACTTCAACCGCAAGGAGGACTCCGCCCGGACTCCTACGGGAGCCGGACTCTGCCCACGGCTTCAACTCCGAGAGGACTCCGCCCGGACTCCTATGGGAGCCGGGCTCCGTCGCCAACTTCAACTGCCGGTAAGATCCATTCGGACTCCTATGGGAGCCGGACTTCGCACCTGACTGTAATTGCAAGGGACTCCGCCCGGACTCCTACGGGAGCCGGGCTCTGCCTCCTACGGAAACCGGACTTCGCACTTGACTTTAATTGCAGGGGACTCCGCCCAGACTCCTACGGGAGCCGGGCTCCGCCCACAACATCAACCGCAAGGAGGACTCCGCCCGGACTCTTACGAAAGCCGGGCTCTGTCGCCAACTTCAACTGCCGGTAAGCTCCGTCCGGACTCTTACGGGAGCCGGACTTCGCACCTGACTTTAATTGCAGGGGACTCTGCCCGGACTCCTACGGGAGCCGGGCTCCGCCCACGGCTTCAACTCCGAGAGGACTCCGCCCGGACTCCTACGGGAGCCGGGCTCCGCCCACGACTTCAATCATAAGGAGGACTCCGCCCGGGCTCCTACGGGAGCCAGGCTCCATCACCAGCTCCGACCGCTGCCGAACTTCAGCCGACGAATCCGCATTTTCTGGCGCAACACAGCAACCACCACGATCCTGTTCCACTTCCTGCGATGGATTCCACACAGCTCCATCATTCCCTGACAGACCGCTATGACGGCCACGATCCTGCTCCACCTTCTGTAATGGATACTGCGCGATTCCTCCATCCGCTGGCAAGTCGCGACAACGAACGCCGCTCCACTCCCTGCGGCAGATTCCACGTGGTGCACTGCAGTGAGGGCCACGGGTCTACTCCACTACTCCTCGCAACAAATTCCTCCTGACGGTGGGCGGCCCACTACGAGACGGTTATGAACGTCGCTATCAGTCTGTTGAGCCCTCCGCCTATAAAAAGGGGGATCCCAGATACGTTATTCCATAAGCTCTCATTTTTATCTAAAAACTCTGCTAAATTCTTCGTTCGAGCACTCCATTCTTGTTGAGGCAGAAAACTAACTTGAGCGTCGGAGGGTCTTGCCGGAGCAACCCCACCTTCGGTTTAGACTTCCTTTGCAGGTCTTGGCGGCGACCGCGACTCCCTCGACTCCAGCTTCTCCAGTGCAAGCGGATTTTTGCACCAACAAGATTGGCGCTAGAGGAAGGGGTCTGTCTTCGCAGTACCCTTGTTCTTAAAGGAGCGCTCAACGGAGCCGCCTCCAATCGTCTCCTCCGGCACCCACTCCTTGTTTCCCCCACGGGATCCTTACTTGATGCCTCCCCGCAAGGCATCCACGCGACGGTCCACGGCCTTCGTGGCTAGATTTCAGGCTCCGGCCTCCCCTCCTATTTCTCAACCTCCTCCTCCTCCTCCGGCGGCAGCGATCGGTGCGGAGCAATTTGACCTGCTGGCGCAGCAGGTCAGAGGCCTCACAGAAGCTGTGCAGGCTATGCAGCAGCAGCAGCTGCAGGCATCAGTACGCTTGGAAAGGGTGTCCCCGGAACACCAGAATCCGACGGCAGGATTGGCCACCTGGGCCAGCCACCCCATCCTTCCTGGGAAAACGAACCCGAAGGTGGAGAGCCCTCAATTGGACCACGACTCCACCCCTGAAAGATCCCTGCCCCCATTCTGCCAGAGGACCCTCGAGACTCGAAGTCGGGAGAATTTTCTGGACCGGAGGCTCCAGGAAATGAACCGGCGGATCGAAAAACTCCGCCATGCTCCCCCCGCTTATGGTGAGGATATTTGTACTAACCCTCCCTTCTCTCAAATGATCATGCAGGAACCGATCCCGCCAAACTTCAAGCTCCCCCAGTTCGAAAGCTACGACGGGACTTCGGACCCGGTTGATCATCTAGAGGCCTTCCGAACGATGCTGCTGCTTTACGGCACTCCCGACGCCATTCTATGCCGGGCCTTCCCATCCACCTTGAAGGGAGCGGCGAGGAACTGGTACTCGACTTTGAAATCGGGTACCATCTTTTCCTTCGATCAAATGAGCCACCAATTTATGGCCCATTTTGTCAGCAGCTGGCGCCCCCGGAAGGGTTCGGAGTCCCTCATCAATATCAAGCAGAGGGAAGGGGAGTCCATTCGGGCCTACATCAACCGTTTCAACATCGTGGTGCTGGAGGTTCGAAACTTGGACCAATCAGTCGCAATGGCCGCTCTGAAGGGTGGCCTTCAGAAGAATGACCTTTTGTTCTCCCTGGAGAAGAAGTACCCCAGGGATTTTGCTGATTTATTGGCTCGGGCTGAAGGATACGCCCGAGTGGAAGAAGCCTTCGAAATGAAGGATGAAGAGACAGCGAGGGAGCGGCAGGCGGGACCCACAATCGAAAAAAGGCCAAGAGAAGCCCGACCGCGTTCTCGATCCCCTCCTGGGCACAAGCGTGCCCATACTCCACCCCGGGTGCGCAGGCAGAGAAGTCCGGATCATGGGGTTCGGCGGGGTTCCCCACCGGGGAGATTCCGCAGCTATGCCCCCCTCAACGTCTCGAAAGCCCAGGTACTGATGGAGGTCAGGGAGCAGCTCCCTAGGCCGGAGAGGATGCGCACGCACCTCGGGAAGCGCAACCCCAACAAGTTCTGTCTCTACCACCGCGACCACGGCCATGACACAGAGGAATGCATCCAGCTCTGGGATGAGATCGAAGAGCTCATCCGGTGAGGTCGACTCAACAGGTTCATCCGACGCAGGCCTGAGGGTAGAGAAGATCGGCCAAGGACCCTTCCGCAACCTGAACCACCAAGAAGGGAGGAGCAACCCGGGGACCGACCTCCCATCGGGACCATCGACTCCATCACCGGAGGGCCTCAAGGAGGGGCAGACCTCCCGCAACCGTGGAACTCGGGAACCTGTAAATGTATCACTTACGATTTCACCTTGAATCTAAATTTCTTTCTACTTGACGTGCTCTTCCCATTTGGCATGGATTTGTCACGACTGGATATAACCCCTTCAAACGCCTAAAACAAAGTTATATTAGGAACGGAGGGAGAGGCCTTACAGCGCCCTAATGTGCCCCCACGGCCATGTCAGGAACAGGAGGAAGACCTTGTCCTGACATGAGCAAAGTCAAAGGCCCGGTTCTTTTGGACTGGATGGGGGGAGAGGCCTTACAGTGCCCTAATGTGCCCCCACAGCCATGTCAGAAACAGGAGGAGGACCTCGTCCTGACATGAGCAAAGTCAAAGGCCCGGTTCTTTTAGACCGGATGGGGGGAGAGGCCTTACAGCACCCTAATGTGCCCCCACAGCCATGTCAGGAACAGGAGGAGGACCTCGTCCTGACATGAGCAAAGTCAAAGGCCCGGTTCTTTTAGACCGGATGGGGGGAGAGGCCTTACAGTGCCCTAATGTGCCCCCACAGCCATGTCAGGAGCAGGAGGAGGACCTCGTCCTGACATGAGCAAAGTCAAAGGCCCGGTTCTTTTAGACCAGATGGGGGGAGAGGCCTTACAGTGCCCTAATGTGCCCCCACAGCCATGTCAGAAATAGGAGGAGGACCTCGTCCTGACATGAGCAAAGTCAAAGGCTCGGTTCTTTTAGACCGGATGGGGGGAGAGGCCTTACAGTGCCCTAACGCGCCCCCACGGCCATATCGGGAACGGGAGGAGAACCTCGCCCTGACTTGAGCAAGGTCGAAAGCCCGGACTCCTACGGGAGCCGGGCTCCGTCCGTGACTGCTGCGGCAAGGGAGACTCCGCCCGGACTCCTACGGGAGCCGGGCTCCACCCACGACTTCTGCAGCAAGGAAGACTCCACCCGGACTCCTACGGGAGCCGGGCTCCACCCACGACTTCTGCAGCAAGGAAGACTCCGCCCACCTTGGCAATGGCCCTAACGTGCCCCCGCGGGAACGGGAGGAGAACCTCGTCCTAGTGATGACGAAACCCGACCGCCCAACAAGATCGGATGAAGGGAAAAAGCCCCTCAGCGGTACCTCCACGCTCCTATGCAACCCCGCAAAAAGCGAGGGGAGGGCCCTCACTCTGAGAAGAGGAGGAAAATTAAAAAGGAAGGGTGACGAACTACGACGGAAACAGATGAAGGATGAACCATACCAAAGACCTAAAGAACCTCATCCCAACAAAGACGGGGGGTTCCTACCAAACACCCCCAGCCTCTAAGAAGACTTCCAACACAGGTCAAGAAGACAGTGACGTCCCTGAAGTAATGTGGAGTCCGGACCGCCAAGCTCGAGCTTGCGGCCATGTACGACGAGGAAGGCAAGCTAACGCATCGACGACTGGGTGCCTCCCAACGACGTCAACATCAGACAAGTCGAACGACAAGAAAAATTCGGCGGACGATAATTTAATACAACGCACGGACGAGGGTCCCTGAAGTAATGCGGAGTCCGAACCGCCAAGCTCGAGCTTGCGGCCATGTACGATGAGGAAGGCAAGCTAACGCATCGACGACTGGGCGCCTCCCAACGACGTCAACATCAGACAAGTCGAACGACAAGAAAAGTTCGGCGGACGATAATTTAATACAATGCGCGGACGAGGTAACACAAAACACCCTTTTCATTCCATTTTCGAAATACACACTACAAAGCCCGGAAGGCCAAGGAAAGAAAAGCAAAATGATAAAAGCGGGACAAAACAACAAAAAGAGAAGTATATACATGAAAAGACAGAAGGACGAAAAGAGCTCTAAGGAGGCTCTGCTCCCTCCGACCTAGAGTTATCTGCTCCACCCCTCATCCTGGACTGCCTTAGATTCTCAATTTCTTCTTCTAGCTCCCCCCTTCTCTGTAGCGTGTCCTGGAGCGCCCGACGAAGTCGCTGGCTCTCGGCCTCCATCTCTCGATGCCTCTTCCTCAAGACCTCAGATTCTGCCTCTGCGTCCACGACGGCCCGCTGCTCGTATGCCAGTTGGATCTTCAGTTGTTGCAGCTCGATTGTCTTCTCCCCGAGGGCGACAGAAATCCCTTCGACGGTTCCTCTTAGGGACTGGAGCTCATCAGAATCCCGGGCGGAAGTAAGCTGAGCCCTGTTAGCCAGCTGCCTCTAGAGATGGGCGACTTCATCGGTCGCCGCCCTGAGTCTCCCTTTATATTCCTCCACCTGTCTGCGCTAGCTGGCCCGATGCATGTCGTGGCTTACCTCGACGTCCTAAAGCTGTCGCTGAAGGTCGGAGACCTTCTTCGACCACTGTTGGTCGCCGTCGGCCTGAGCCAAGAGCCGGGATGAACTTCCTCCCAGCTGGCCGATCTTCCCCATCGCGGTCGACAGTTCCACCTTGAGGGTGCTAATCTTGGCAGCCTGAGCCCAAATTCGGTCGCTGGCTCTCTTCTTGCATTCCGCGAGCTCCTTCACGAAATCTGCCTTCCTCCGGCTATACTCCATGATCCCCTTCATATGGAGATTCCGAAAGTGGGTGGCCTCCGCGGTGGCTTCAGAATGACCTTCTCTCAATCTACGAAGCTCGCCTTCCATCTTCTTTGACATCTTTGTCAAGTGAAGGACTTCCTTCTTCAGCCGCTGGATCGTCGACTTCAGCGGGATCCCCAGGGGCAGGGGAAGTGCTTATGCAGGACACTGCCATCGGAAGGAAAAAGCATCAAAGCACGACTCATCGCAGGAAGAAAAGCAGAGAGAAGAAGGGGAGGGAGGAGAAGCCATCCGCGACAAGAAATTCAACTTTATTGATTGGATAATTCTTGAAGAAAAAAAAAAAAAAGAAAAATTATGATGAAATAAAAATACAAGGTCGGAGGTCTCAGACCTCAGGGGCGGGGGTTGGAGAACTCGACGTCCCCAGCAAGGGGGCTGCGATAGCAGTGGTGGCTGGCGAGGGACCGGCCTCGTCTTCAGACTCCTCGCCTAGGAAGCTGAGGTCGAGCTCCAAAATTTTTCTGGCCACCTTCTCTTGGAAGAGCTCGAACCCCTTGATGAACGCCTCCTGGCCGAATTGGACGTTCAGGTCCCTCATCTCCGCGGAGGTCTTGAATTCCTCTATCACAAGGACTCTAGCCTCCGAGACCAGGATTGGAATCTGCTCAGCCAAGTTGGCGACCTCGGCCTCCGCCTTTCTCGCCGACTCCTCCAAGGTCTGCCTCTCCTCCTCCCGAGCTTGTTTCTCTCTTTCCAGGGCCTCTTGGAGGGCGACTACTTCGGCCGTCTTTTCTTGGAGGCGAGCAACCTCGACCCGACAGTGCTCCTCCACCTGGACGATGTCCCTCCTCGCACGGTTCAACACCTCGATATTGGCGAGGAGCTGGTGCCCAATCTGCAAGGGTGGCTAAGGGATCAGAACAAGGGCCGAATAGCCAGGTAAATGAAGATTTGCTTACCTCAAGGAAGGACCCCAAAGAGTCCCAGGCCCGCTGCTCAGGATCGATGCGGTCGATCCTTTCGACGATGTCGGGCAGAATGCAGCCGTCAATCAACCACCTGATCAAGTCCCTATCATTGAAGGGATTCTCCGATCCCTCTTCGGAGCAGAGGGACTCGTCAGCAGCAGTTCGATGGCTACTCACCCTGTGGGCCACCGACTTCCTTCTCTTCCCCCTTTCGGCTACGGGCGCCTCCGCGGAGCGGACCCCCGAAACAGGGGCCCCAGTCGGCGGACTCCTCGAGGAGGTCCGGGGAGCCGTTGCCTCGGCATCCGAGGGAATGTCGATCGCTGGAGCCACCTGGGCGGATGCGGCCAAGCTCGACTCCTCCGCCCTGGCCCTCTTCGCCGATCTGGAGGTCGCAACACCCTTTCTTTTGTGGGCCCTGAGGCCCCTGGCAAGCATCCGCACTGCTTCGGCATCCATTCCTTAAAAATAAAAAATAAAAAAAATAAAAGAGAAGAAAAAAAGGCAAACCAATCAATCAGGAGTCAGAAATCAAAAAAAAAAAGAAAAAAAAAAGAAGAGAGAAAGAGAAGAAAAGAAGAAAGAGAGGAGAAAAAGAGAGAGAAGGAAGAGGAGGTAAAAAAGAGAAAGAAAAAGAAGAAAGGCAGGAAAAAAGAAGATAAAGGAAAAGATGAAATACTCGCAGGATCCTGGGGGCTCAGGCCAATGTTGAACAGAAATTGCTCCCTCGAAAGATTGGGAAGGGAAGGAGCAGAATAGGCAAGGAGCTTCCGGGCAGCCTGGAGGTCATCGTCCCCCAGGCTGGGGGCCCGACGGACAGAATCCCTCAGAGAGCCCCAAGGGGGCAGGCCCAGCCTCAGGGTCGGGCAGTGGACGAAGAGGTATTTTCCCTTCCAATTGTGGATTGAAGAAGGGGCACCTTTCAGCAACCCCTTCTTGCCGAACTGGGGGGAGAAGTACCACCAGTCCTTCACTGAAGGATGGCGCTTGAAAGTATAGAAGTGCCTAAACAGGGAGAGGGACGGTTGGACCTCGACTACGTGGCAAAAGGAGAGAAATCCTATCAAAAACCTAAAAGAATTCGGGGCCACAGAAGCCAAGGAGATGTCTATGAAGCGGAAGAGGGCGACAACAAAGGATGGAAGCGGAAGCCAGAGTCCGGCACGGAATGCCTCCTGATACAGGCAAAAACGATCGGGCGGGGGAGTGCTAGCCCGGTCAGAGGGGCCAGGCAGCTCCAGGTCATACTCCGGAGGAACTCCATACTGAACCCTCCGGAGTCAGGGAACATGGAATGGCGACCGACGCAAAAATCGGGTGGAGCCCAGCCCCAGACGCAGGTTCATCTACAGAGCAAGGGACCTGGGGGTTTGTGGTGGAAGAACTCCCAGAACTGCAGGGAGCAGAAGAGCCGGACGACATTTCGAATAACTTCGAATGAGGGCTCTAAAGATCCTGAAGAAGACGGACAGGATGAGGGGCGAGAGGTCATAGAAAACTAACTCGGAGGAATACAAAAAAAATAATGGCAAAGAAGAGGTCCCTAAGTGGCAGGAAGAAAGATGAAGGTGCTGGAACTAACCTAGATCGCTCTGAGGGATGCAGAGGGATGAAGACAGGGACGACT